>NW_012267269.1:2488479-2605048 GCF_000151885.1 Dipodomys ordii
CTCCAGCATCTGTTGTTATTAGAGTTCTTGATTATAGCCATTCTAACTGGGGTGAGGTGGTATCTCAATGTTGTTTTGATTTGCATTTCTTTTATGGCTAAGGAGGTTGAGCATTTCTTCATGTGTCTATCGGCTATCCTCCTTTCCTCTTCAGAGAAGTTTCTCTTTAAGTCTTTTGTTATTTTATCTTTAATTTTTTTATTTTTAAAATTGTTACTATAAAGGTGACATACAGTCTCATATGTCAAGTAATGAGTACACTTCTTTTTGGCAATGTCAGTCCTTCTTTTGTTCTCTGCCAGTGTTTCCCTTCCATCCCTATCAGGTCTACTAGTACATGTAGTATTTGTGGATTTTTGCATTTCAAAATCACCCTCCAGGTCTGCTGGAAGACTGAGCAACTGAAATCTGTGACTCTAACAGCTTTTGGCTAATGAAACCAGATAGAGGCAGTTTTTTCTGCTGAACCTTTCTCACACACCTACTTAGAGGTGGGTCGTAGACCTGCACCCAGAACCATCCTAAGACGCACACAGTGGCACATAGTTACAGGGCATTGCATCCAGCGCTCCAACAACCATAGCCAAGATGTGCTGAGCATGTGCAGATGTTCCATCACTGTCGGAGAGGCCTCACCTAACTGTCACAGCACTGTGGGTACAATGGCGATATTATCCCCAACTCACTCACAAGAACAACTGGTAATGAGTCGAGCAGGATTGAACGAGACAAGATCAGTGGAGCCTGCAGGGAAGAAACCTCTTCCTGCTTGGATGATGGTAAGACCTGTGAAAGGAGGTACTTGAGATGGACTGTAAAGCCCAAGTAGGAGTTTGTTAGACAGACAAGGCTGCATGAGGTCAGAATATAGAGAGGGCCTTGTAAACATTGTGTCTACGATAACCAGAGCTACTAGAATGCTCCCACAGGGTGCTCCAATATTCTGGCTGTTGTAGGCAGTCTTCCTGGAGTATTTGCTTCTGAGTTTTATGGAGGTCATTCCATATGATCTTGGCCACTCCCCAACTGGAAAGTCCTGAACCACCTAGGCAATGAAGAGACAGACCGTAATGGGTATGACAGAGTGAGAAAAAGGTCAGCCACATTGCTCAGAGTAGACGAAAGGGAATAATGCCACTGACTTGATGTCATGTCCTTCCTCTGATGGCTCCTGCAGAGATAACTTCTAGCCAGCAGACACAAGTGGGTCAGGCTGGTCACGCTCAAACTGGGCAAGTTCCATTCTACGGGGGATACATAGGAGACATTAAAGCTTATGTCTCAATGAGAAGAATCATCTATATGAAAAGTCAGACCCTGGCCAGCACAAATTCCTATTTAGACTAACTAGGTAAGTAAGGTGGGAGTGGCTAATTGGATATTTTAATTAACTAAAGGTCACTTCAGAAGTCATCCATACATGACAAACTCTCAAATTAGAAACCAGTGAAGCAGCAGTTTGCTCTAAAACAACAAACTGTGCCTAACTCCATGTTTCTATGAAGATTCCAAAGTCATTATAGGTTTGGAGGGAGGAGGGTCTTCAAGTCCACACTGTGAAGGTAGGTTAGGTACAAGGGGACAAAACATGAAGGCCAACCTGTGAAGTCATGTAGCTGCTAGGCTACCAGGGATGGGCAGTCTTTCAGAGAGCATTACAGAGTCAGGCCTGAGGACTGGTGCCACCAAAGAGTCACTGGGCCCGGGCCTGCTGTGGCCTGTGGAAAACTTCTAATCAAAACCAGCTTCAGAGGAGGGACTGAGCAGAGCCCCAGGGCATTGCTTCCTTAGGCGGGCTGAAACATCACTCCAGCATGAGGCCTAATTGGAAACACTGAGATTGAAAACATATTCAAGAGAGCTATATGTACAGTCAGAATAGTTAAAAGAAACCTTTGTAATGGGTTTTAGGTTTTAGGATAGTCTAGCATCAATTTGTCTCCAAAGGAGGATGGCAGAGAAGCAATCTAGAAATTTTATCATCTGCACCGATCGTGTAAAACTTCTTCACCAACGTAGCCTGGGACCCCAATAAACTCCACTGTCTTCCAGTTCGCTGCCAGTTATAGTTCGATGAGAAAATGGAAAGAAAGTAAAAGAAATCTAACAGTCAAGTGTTCTACTTTTTGAAAACTCTAATTTTTAAAAGAAATATCGATAGAGGAGCTTGGAATTGGTGTTTAAAAGCTTTAAACGTTGCTTGTTTCTGGATTTTAAAACAACAAATCCTAAAGAAGATCTTTGAAATTATCTTAGAGGTTTTCAGATAAGAATTCTGCACAAACCAATTCACTGTGGGTCATGTCAACATATATGTACTCTAGGGTGGCGTCTAATAAGAGATTATCAATAAGACACAGGAACCAGATCCCTAGGGCAGAAGAGTATGAAAGACTCATCTATCTAGTCATCGTGTGTGTGTGTGTGTGTGTGTGTGTCTTAATTTTTACCTAGTAAGGAATAGGGAAAGAGGCCCAGAGTTCTTCCTGAAGCTCACACAACCAACCTAGATTGTGAACTTCTGTTTAACAAATATTTGTATGGGAGTATCACTTGTTAGGTACTTTTCTGGCACATTCTAAAATATCAACCTATTATATAAAGTGGCTACTCCATGAGGCAGGTACTGCCAGCATCCCCATTTGATAGATGGGTAAACCAGGGCACATCACTAGCACAGGGCAGAGTAAAGACACATCCCTACTGCGTGCTGTCAATCACTAAGCCTACCTAACTTCTGGGCTCTGCCTCTTTAGCTATTTCAAGAAGTTCCTATTGTAATCTGCCTAACCACATGGACATAAAAAGATCTGATGCCATTGATAGCACAGAGCCTTTGATGGGAATCAGTGGCTGGATGGTTTTCAGGATGGCCTCATAAAGCCACATGTAGATAGAGGAGATTTCAGGACTCGCACAAAAGCCTCAGTTTTGCAGGTGCAGAAGGAGGAGCAGGTGAGGCTGAGGCATCCATAGGAGGCCACAGGAAGACATCTGCCATTTGTGTGCGTGGAAGGCTGACTATGTAGCTGTGGTTGTGTGTGCCAGTGTGTGTAAATGCTCCTGCATTTTTGCTTTGATGACTACCCTGTGCAGGTGTTTGTGTGTTCACGTCCACAGGCTTGCTAACATAAATGGAAGGTGCTAGAATAAACTTTGAAAGTGGTTTGGTTTGTGCCTGCTTGGAGAGTTCAAACCCTTTTATCCAAGAACTTAAAATCAACATTATAGGGTCTGGGTCTCTCTCTCTCTCTCACTCACTCAACGGGGTCTCCATATTTGCTTAGAAATACACAGGTTGAACAAACTTGGCATTTCCCTCTTCTCTGTAAAGAAGCTGAGGCTAGGCAGGAGAGGACCAGGGTCCCCCGGCACGCCCCCCCCCCCCGGGCCCGCAGGGTACCCGACAGGACAGTATCTCAGTGGCTTACAAGCAATGAACCATGCATGGAGCCATGAAGCAGGGAACTGAGAGGGACCCCAGCTCCCACTTCTCCATCTCTTAAAAATTTTAAGACTCTCTCCAAGGCCAAGCCCCTTATTCTCAGAAACGCCATTCATTCAAGAGCCTCTCTGAAGCCTCTGCCTCCTGAGCAGCAGGGAAAAGCCGACAGACCGAGAGTTCCAGGGCCTGCTGCTCCCGCAGCCCCAGCACAGCCTGTGGGCACGTCTGTGGGCGGGGGTGGGGGTGGATCTGTGGAGGGGTCAGCAGGGGGTGCATCTCCTAGGATGTTCCCAAGGAAGCTCAGGGGTGGAGGAGGGGGGCGTGTCACCCCAGTGACTGGGCCCGGGGTTCCGTCCAGACAGAAGGAAGGGCATGCCCAGCAGAGGGCGCCACCGCGCCGGCGCTCACCGCTGCGCAGGCCAGGCCGGGGATGCTCAGGAAGGCTGAAGAGGGATGGAGTCAATACAGCTTCCCCCTCTCCCCCTCACCCCCGCCCGCCCCCCACCAGACACACCTTGGTCCCCTCATCCTCTCACCTCTTTTCTCTCCCATGCCTCTCTCCCTCCCGTCCCAGCCTTCTCTCAGTCTTTCTTTCTTTCCATCTCTGGCCCCCACCCCTTCCCCAACTTGAGCAGCTCACCCCCAGGGAGCCCCAAGTCTAGTAACTGAGTGTTAATTATGTCTGAGTGGATTCTAGAGAAAAAGAAAACCATATACTGTATCAACAGAGAAATGGTTTCACTATGAGGAAACTAATGATGCTTTTATCAGGAACAATATAAAGATTGCTTTTTTACTAGTGTATGTCCCATAGGGTTCAGGGCTATGAGATATTTCTGTATCTGGCTTTAGGTTCCTCTGAGCTTTTACATAATCAAATCAATACAGCCATGATTCACCCTCTGGCAACAACTGCTCCCTGCAAGTTTGCTGCTGCTCCTTTAGTGGCTGAAGAGAAAATAAATAAATATATAGAAAGGAACTTATTATGAATCTGTAAACATTGATTTGTTCGGTCTTCAGTCTTCCTTCTTAATTGCTCTGCATGCACACACACAACACACACACACACACACACACACACACACACACACACACACACAAAGTAAATGTGTGAGTTCATGATCAGTAGAAAAAAAGGAGGTGGCCAAGGACTGCTTAGGGGTTTGCCGCTGTCCATCTGGAGCAGATGAGCTTCCTGGTTAAGAGAGACTCATGGCTTGTCCAATGTCCTGCTCATATATTTTATTCATCATCTTTTCCCATCCCTGTGAATTCCCTACATTCCGGGCATGGTTTTGGTTCTTGCCTTTCGCTTTGAGTTATCTTGTTTTTATCAGGAATTCCCCTCCCTCCTCCTCCCCTAGCAGCAATGAGGTGCTTTGGGCCTGTATTGGTCCCCAGGGCTGTCAGTGAGGCTCTCCAACCGCTCTCCTCCCCCCCATCATCCTGAGGACAGCTGGTCTGGACCCCAAAGAGAGCAGAATGTGGGAAGGGGAAGGAGGAGAGAGCACATGCAGGGGGCAAGCAGATCTCACCACTCACTGGGGCCATGTATATTTTTCTCTCTCCTCCTGAGCACTAGCCTTAAACTGCACCCTTCACAGGACAGCATGCCAGCAAGTTCTGAAATCTTTAAGACCCCATCCAGTCTGCTATTCCTTCCTCTTTTCCTTTTCCTTTCTCTATCTTCTATTTCTTTTCTCTATGTCCTCTTTCTTTCTCTCTTTTTCTCCCCCTTTCTCTTTTTCTCCCTTCCTTCCTTCCCTTTATCTTTTGCTTCTTTCTTTCTCTCTCTCTTTCATTCTTCATGTTCTTTTTTATTGTGTGTGCCAGTACTAGGGCCTGAGCACTGTTGTTTAACTTTGTTGCTCAAGGCTGGCACTTCATCACTTGAACCACAGCTCTACTTGTGGATTTTGATGGTTAAGATAAAAGTATCAAGGATTATAAAGTAAATAAAGAAGTCTTTTCAGGGATGAACTGTGAGGGAGGATTCAGTGCCATAAACTGTGTCATAGAGAAACTGCTATGATCACAAAAAACCCCACCAGTTTTCCCAAGTCACCTACTGATTTGAGTTGACAAAGTCCACTGATAGAATAAGTATGTTTGGCTGGGCTTGGAGAACTAAAGCTGGGGAATTGTTGGGTAGTCTGTTGATCTTGGGGAACAGCAAAAATGGTCTTATATTTTCTACTCCATTTCCCCAATTTAGAGGCCTTGTTCATGAGTATGCCTCATTTTCTCCATATTGCAGAAGAAAGCAAACATTAGAAGTAATAACAGAGACAAGTCAGGAAAGGAAAATGTATGCGATCAGGTATGCTAAACCCTGGGGATGATACAACAAAAATGGAAGAGCTTTCTAACTCGAAAGCAGTCTTGTAACTAAGGTGCAAGTCCCTGACAGCACTGCTTCACTCCTCTAAGAAGAAAGGAAGGCAAAATTCCACAAGGATCTCCCTTCTAGGGGAAAAGATTTACCCCCCCCACACACACAGAACATCAGGAAGGGAGGAGAAGGGGCAAGATTTTCAAACAACTTTGGGTATCCCAACACCAGCAACACAGCCTATTGGTACAGTGAGTTACATCAGTGAATATTTATTGAGTATCTGCTATGTATCAACTACTTCTAGGAGCTGTGGGTACATTATTGAAGAATGTAACTTTATTCTCAAAATAATGAAGCAAAGTCCATCTTGTATTCCCATTTTTATGGAAAAGGATATTGAGACTCAAAAAGTTCACATAATTAACTCAAGGACAGAACGAGAATATGGTTCTGGGGGAGTTCCAATTAAGTCTCTTTGACTCCCAGATCCCTGGTCTTCCTGCTCTGCCCACCTCATAGCTAGTGCAGAAAACATGCCAAGATAACCTTGAGGGACTCCTGGGCAAATGTAAAAATTATAGCGTTCTGGTCTTTTTAAAACAAATATCCAAAATCTTACTGTTCCCAAATTAAACCCACTACTCCATGAATATTAGTCCTAAAGAAAAGCTATACTTTAGCTTAAAAGAAAGGGACACAATATAAATCAATGAAGTAAAATATATTGATGTGGAAGAGAAGGAAGATTTGGAAAAAAAAACCATGAACAAGACAGATACATGCTTGGAGCTTGGGGCATACTGTGTCTGTCATGCTGTGCTGAAGGGAGGGACAGTAAGAATGCTGAGTAGCTGCCTAGAATTTGGGATTGAGAAGGATTCTGAGTGCCAGGTAGGTTAGTGATGTCTGCCATGGATCACTGAGAAGGATTGGAGAAGCGGGGAAAACCAGTAATTTGGATGATTTCCTTGCTCCTTTTGACTAAGTTTAACATGTTCCTTTCCTAGAGGAGAAAGACTAAAGAAACTAAGCTATTCTCATGCTTTGAGTTAACGTTTTTAAATAACTCTTCTTTCTAACAGGCCTAAACACTTGCTTGTGGATCTCTGTCAGTCTGATCGCTTGTGGGGGTATGTATATATGTATTATATATGATTTAGTTTAGATTGTTTCTGGTGGGAACATGGCAGAACATGGTTAAAATTCTGCCTGATGGTATCCGTGGTCAGAGGAAATAAGTATATCCCTTTTTGACTTTGGAAGTTTCTTCCTTTGTAAGTGCAGAACATCATATTCACAGTACTGGTTTGAGGTCTGTATAACATAAATGGCATAAAGTATTGGTTATAATATGCAAAAGGTCAGTGAGTTGTACCTAAAATTCGGTTCTTCCTTTATGCATGCAATAGATAATGCTTAAAGCTGGCTAGGTACCTGAACCTTTAACCAGTAGGGCTTTCCCTACATCCCCAAACAAGGAGCCTTTTACCCTTCAACCTGCACTTGGAAGGCACAACTGACTCTTCCCAAAGCCTTTGGGGACATCATTGCTCTGGCCCATGGCCCTCACCACACCAATACACACACACACACACACACACACACACACACACACACCGACCACACACTTGCTCACTAGAAGAATCAGAAAATGCACTAAGAAAAATCTAATAATACTTGCTTGAGGTTTTTAAACTCCTTGGGGGTAGATAGATACAAGGCAGTAAACCAGCATAGGGAAAGAAAAACAGTTAAAAAAAAACCTAATAAAAAAAATCCCATAGGAAGGAAATGGAAAACCCCCACCCCCAAAATGGAGCTAAATTGTGTGGTTGCTGTTAGTGGCCTTCCAGGAAAGGAGGCCAGAAGCCGAGAGCGTGGAGCACTTAGGCTGGGATTGTTTTCTAAACAGATTTTTCTTAGCGTGTATTTTTCACATATTTTAACCTTTCTCAAAGCACCCTGGCCAAAAGCAGTAAAAATGCTGTACTATTAAACTTAAATTAGGGGCTTGTGTGGGCAGAAGCACCCAGCTGGGTTTCTTCTGGCAACACGGAAAAGAAGAAGGGAGGCAAGCGTCACAGAGCAGCCCCGCTGCTCTCAGGTGCCCGCTTGGGTACCCACTGAGGGACGCTCAGGTGAACATAGCCCCTGGTTCATCACAGCGGAGATAGGGACAGTGAGAGCCATTTGTAAAAAAGAAATAGTCAAGGGACAAATGTCTGTTGAGAAATGGCGGGAAAATTACATCTGTGTGTTTTCAGCACCAGCAAGGAAGGTTATGATTACAATTTCATTGTGTGCTCCTAATTGAAAGTGGAAAGGGTCTCCTAGGATTTGGCAGGGGGTCTTGAGAGGTAGGACATGCACAGGATGGAGAGCGGCCCAAGTTTTATCCCAAACAGTAGGTTTCAGTTTAAAACAAATTGGGCATAATAGACATGTTCACAAGTCATTACCAGTTGTGGCCAAAGAAAAGTCACTTTCTATCTCGTGATTTTCCACAGTCCATGGGGACCCAGGAGGAGACGTTTGGAGCTTTCCCTTTTTCCTTGGAAACACAAACTCCGAGTGCAGTGTAACACCTCGTGGGTGCATGTAGGACCTGGTGGCCTGTGGGGTCATCTCCCATTAGGAGAGTCCAACACAGCCTGACAGGGCTAGAGGGAAGTTTCACTGAGAAGGAAGTCCCTAAGTGGGTTTATTGATCTCAATGGAAAAATGGGCATTTCAGCTTGTCTCCAAGGAATCAGCCGGAACATGTCAGCAAGGAGTCTCTTTAGACACACCATCCCAAGCTGAAAGGATACTTAAGACATTTCAGGTCTACTGATTGCAGTAGTCTTGCTATATTGTCCGATGGTCTGTCTGTCCAGGAAGAAAGGGAGGGGATAGAAAGAGCAGCATCTCCCTCTGCAGACTGCTCTGCCCTGTGTCTGCTCCTAGCCATCTCACAGACAGGCCCACAGGCAGCTATGGAAGCTGCCAAGGACCCAGGGAGCCTTGGCACAAAGATTGTTACAGTTGGGAAGGACCTTCAGCTCACAGATGTTTCGAGGCAATGGGTGGAACATATAAACCGTCTGCTGGTGCCACCCAGCCTTGCAGCTGGAATCTGAGCTTGGGCTGCAAGGAAGGACATGACCAAAGGAAACAAATGTTTGACCAGACATCTGAGAACATCTGGTTTGTTTTGCCTGTATAGATGAATCCTGCCTGGCCTGAGGTGTCTGCTTTTGGCTTGTGCTGCAAAATGGAGGTATATCACAAACATGGACCATGCCAAATACAGGTAAAGCTTATCCAGGTGACTGCACATGTCCATGTAGGAGTCCCACAGTGTGATAGCTTCCTCCTGTTCTAGGACAAACCTAAACTTCCAGTGGATCAAGGGAGGTGACAAAAATGACACTGAGCTTTTGAATCCTTTTTTATCTCTGTTTCCTAACTTGGAATACCAAATGGTCTCAAATAAATGCTTGAGGGATACCTACAGCAACCTCCTCTTCACTGGCCAGAACAAGAAAGGGGAAACTTAGGGAAAAGGTAGAAAATGTATCTAATGGGCCCATCCTGGAACAGCTTGGAAACACACAGACACACAGACACACAGACACACGCACACACACACACACACACAGTAAAAAAGAAGCAATTACATTTCAGTGATGTTTCCATGGGCTTTTTAAGAATGTCCAGGCTCCTGTCCAGCAGTGGCTGCTGTTTGTCGGTGGCAGAAATGAAGCTTGGTTTATTCTTAGCAAAGTGCTTAGGCAGTCTGAGCCTGAGGGGCTTTGGAATGGAAAAACAGCAAAACAAAACCAAACAAAAAACGAGGCTTTCTCCGCCTGTCTTCTAGACATATTCAAAGCTGGGGAAAGAACAGAGATGGAGGTGGGACAGAGACGCATCACATCATGAATGCCACCCCTCCCCCGCCTTCTGCCCCCCCCAATCATGATTGTTTTATGTGGTTCTTTTCCCCTTGGTGAGGAAAATGGGATGTGGTGTCAATTACTGGGAAAAAAATATACAAAGTCCTAATGGCTAATCTATTCTTCTAAGTATGAGGAGGGCTACTACACCTAAGAGACTTGATCTAATTGTATAATAAAACTCGAATCATTTCCAGGCGGCTCGGACATGCCAGATCTGTTCAAGAAGGCTCAAGCTGCTGTGGTGGCTGCCCTGGGCCAGGAGTGGTGAGCTGACCCTGGAAATTGCTTGTGGGTAAAATCCTAGGAGGGTGTGTAGGGAGTCAGGAACATGGCTGTAGGGAGCAATGAGGACCATAAGGATGCCGTGCCATAAATAGTACCTTCTTGTTTTATGTGTCTCAGTGGTGGCAGTTGCTTTCTCAACTACACTGTCTATGTCAACGGCCTAACCTGGGAAGGAAACTCACTGGAGTGCTCCATGGTGCTCTCCGACCCTTCTTTCCCCTTCCTGGGGCTCAGCATTTGCAGACTGTCATTTCAAAAACCTTGGGATGCCAAGTATTTTTCAAATAACCTCTTCTGTTTACTACTGTCCTCCTAACAATTCTAAGAGGAAAATCTAATGATCATTTTGTAGAGGAAAAACCCGACAGGCTATGTTGTCCAAACTTCCATTCACTAACAGAAACAAAATATGGCAACCAGGACTGAAATCTAGATTCTCTCCTCACTCCATTCTGCCTTTTAGGGGGATATTCCCTTTGAAAAGTAGAAGGATCTCTCTGCAAAGTGCTGTTGAGTGGTCTTGGGGTCAGAGGATACAGAGGACCAGAGGTGTAAGAGGGAGCCACGGGCAATGGGAAGCAGGTGGTGACACACCTCCTAAAATTAGCTCTCTCCTTTCAACTCTTTCTGATCTGATCTCAAAACATGAAAAGGCTTGCAAGCAGCTCACATGTAAATCCAATGACAGCTTCGAACACCACCACAAAAGGCAAAACCTCTGTTTATTTAAGCACTGGGAATTTTTTTTAAAGAAGAAAAATACATCTGGGAATAGAAGTCACTGGGTTATAAATGAGCTTTCACCCCACCAAAAGAAAAAAATAATAATTATAATAAAAATAATGGCACCATATTCTCTGATAAACCAGTGCCAGAAAAGCTCTTGGGGATCAAGTTTTGTCAGTCCCCAGCTTTTACCAATTTAAATTCTTGGCAGAGAATTAAAAAAAAAGTATAAGGTATTTGAAACTCCAGTCCCTCAGGTACTAAATCTAGTGTTCCTAGTGTTTCCTGGCAATAGATGAATGTGGCTGGAGTGAAAACCTAGCACCACAGGGCCATATCTCCGTGGCTGTTCGTATTTATACTTAACAGACAAATATGTCATTCTTTCAGGATCTCTTTACAGGGCCAATTTTTTTTCCCTCTCACATGTTGCCCACCCCCTTTGGATAAAAATGAAATCTTTCAAAGCCCAGAACACAGACTTAGAGTTAGTACAAAGCTCCTTGGTACCAGAAGCCATGCTTCCTCAAAGATGCCCACTCTCCTAAAGCAGAGGTCTAATGAAGTGGTAGAAATAGGACTCTGAATGCCCAAAAGTCTGAGGAGATAGTGAGTAAGCACAGGATCCATGTAGCCTGGAGCATTCTACCCTGGTTACTTCATATTTCTTGATCTTTTTAGAAGAACTGGGATCCACAGAGAGTTATAGCTTGGTAGTCCCTTGGTTGACTGTGCCCAGAACTTGGCAGAATCTGTTCAATTCTTCCTGAACAGTCAGGAAAAGGATTCCATGGAACTAAGGTTTGCTTTTTTCCATCAGACCTCTGCAATTCTCCTCACAAAGGGTACAATAGAAGGGGAGTGACGTTGTCCAAGAAGAAATGTACTCATTCCTGACTTATGCAACTGTAACCCCATTGTGTGTATAATAACAAAAAGAAAAAAGAAAACGTATTTTCCTACAGAGTATTTTTTCTACTTTGAATTGAGTTTCTTCTTGCTCTTTTCCCTAACCTTTGCCAATGGAGTTTAGTCTGTCCTTGACACATATCAGATAACTTACCTTACAGTGTTTATAGACCACATTTTGACAGTGTCCTGCCAGGGAAGAGGAACCATATTTATTGAACATCTGCTATGTTTCTGACCCTGTGCTTAGATTTTACCCAATATTTATCATGAACAGTAAACCTTACAAACATCTTGGAGAAAGGAATTGTGTTAATATTTTAAGTACTTTGAAACCCTGGGAAGCATTGCTTAAGATATTGCAATGTGTCCCTTCCATTTCTTTGTCCAATCTAGAGTTTCATATTTTTGTAAGTAGAAAACACATCCTTTACCTTTCAGAAAAATGAGTTTCCAGTTAGTATGAAGACATCTCAACTCTCTGTACTTCATAAAATATTCATATCATAACCTGAGGGACACAGAGATGTCTCAGAAGAAATGGAAAATAACTGGGGTGAGGATTTTCAGTAAGTTTCTACAAGACGTTTCCATATCTCCTGTGAGTACCACTTAAGACTTAGCCCACATGACAGCCTTCCCTTGGCCTAGTGTTATTCAACTGGCTAAGGGAATCTGAGAGTCAAGCATTCTTTTGGAACAATAATGAGGCCAACTTGTCTTTTTGTTCCCCTTTTCCCAAAATAAGGCAACTACACAAGGCAGCCGTTGTCTCTCTGTCTTTTCTTTCTATTTTATTTTTAGGGTTTCTCATCTGCTTTTACTATTTCAGTTATGATTTCTATACTAATATCATGTGCTATGCCATATTCTAGCCTTAGGAGTTCATTCATGTGTGCCCAGTTGCTAATTGTAGGACATGATAGTCTGTCTGCTTTCTTTCTTTCTTTCTTTCTTTCTTTCTTTCTTTCTTTCTTTCTTTCTTTCTTTCTTTCTTTCTTTCTTTCTTTCTTCCTCTCTCTCTCTCTCTCTTTCTCTCTCTCTCTTTCTTTCTTTCTCTCTGTCTTTCCTTTCTTTGTCATGGGACTTGAACTCTGGGTCTAGGCACTGTCCCTCAGCTCTTCAGCTCATGGCTAGTGTTCTACCACTTGAGCCACAGCACCACTTCTAGTTTTCTGGTGGCTTATTGGAGATAAGAGTCTCACAGACTTTCCTGCCCAGGCTGGCTTTGAACTGCGATCCTCAGATCTCAGCCTCCTGAATAGCTAGGATTACAGGAGTGAGCCTCCAGTGCCCAGCTTCATCTTTCTTTAGTATTAGTTACCATTTATTGATAATAATAGTTATTTAGGATTCTTCCTATGTGCTCTGCTTCATTGGTATTCATAGCCTCATGGAATCCTCATCAGTTCTTTGAAGTATATATAATTACTGTTATTCCTATTTTATTGATGAGGAGTGATTGGCCCAAGGTCATTCTTGGGTTGTGGAATGACAAGAGCTGGGACTCAATTCAGAACTGGGTATATCATTCTCTGTGGCCCACACATATCACTTCTCTCTTCTGACAGGTAGAGCTTGATTGATCTATCCTAAGAAATGCCTCTCAAAGCCATCCTCCTTGCGCCTCTAGATATATCATATGGGCTTCAAAGCTTGCTGTGGTTGTAAAGAGAGAAGATTCAATAACGAAATGCTTCTGAACCATCATGCAGATACAATGAGGACTGGGCCTAGAGAACTGAAATCCTACATGCTTCCCTTAACAAGTTTTCTCTGACCCTAACCTGACCCATCAGGCTCCCATAACTTATGATTTTCCCCCTCTGGACTGCCCTTGGCTTCCCTATGCCAAAGTTCAGTTACTGTCTGCTTAGCTGGTGGTGAGCTTCAAGATGATCAAATGTATCCTGTCCACCTCTTTGTCCCAGGGCCTAGCACAGTGCTTGGCATACAGTAGACTCTAATAAAACATTTGTCCCAAGTGTAGAGGGGTGAGCAGTAATGCTTTTGGCTGAAATTAGTATAGAGTTCACTCCATCTTTATATACAAATGAAAACTTCCCTATACCCACACATTTAAATCCTCTGAAAGAAAAATCCCTTAAAGCACCATTTCCTTTAAGTTTTCAGATTCAAAGCACAAGGGTTAAGGAGGAATAGGACTAAAATCAGGTAAACTTGCATTTGAGTCTTTTCTTCCATTAGTGTGTAAACTTGGGCAAGTTATTTAATGTTTCCATTCCTACTTCCTCCTCTATAGATTAGGGACTATTGGAAAATTAGAAGGAATAAACACAATAATTCACATGAAAGTCTTGGCATGGGAGCTGGCAGGCAGTATTGAATCGAGGGTGGGTTGCCACTGCTGCTGTTGTGAATGGTTTTTCTCCAGTCTCAAAGATCTTGTAGTCAGTGTGGGTAACTCTGAGCAACTCAGCACCCTCCTGAGATGAGTTCTCCCATACATCATGCTCAAAGGTGCTGTAACAGCAACCTAAATTGACTTCAAACCCTTCCAGGGTCATGTTCAATGGCCAGCACAGGGAAGACAATGGAGTAAATCCATTCAATAGCCACCCTTCAGATTCCAGTTAGAGTTTTAGCACCCAACTTACAGGTCATTACAATTTTAATGAAGCCCCTTTATTGATCTCCTTGTTGGTGGCTGTTGCCAAATGTATGAAATTGTGCTAATGGCACATATCTTGAAGAGGAATTATATTAGGTACCATGATGAAAAGACCTTTTCAAAAGCAAATGTAGCTGGGCACCAGTGGCTCACACCAGTAATTCCTAGCTACTCAAGGGGCTAAGATCTGAGGATCCTGTTTCAAAGCCATCCCAGGCAGGGAAGCCTCTTAAACTCGTCTCTCTTATTAACTACCAAAAAACTGGAAAGAGAGCTGTGGCTCAAGTGGTAGAGTGCAAACCTTGTGCAAAAAAGCTCAGAAACAGCACCCAGGCCTTGAGGTCAAGCTCCAGGACCAGCATCAAAAAAAGTGAGTATAAAACAACTGTTAGCTGCCTTCAGGTCTCCACTCACTTTCACCTCCTGGACACCTTGCCCACATCTTCCTCAAGTTTGCACTACATACAGAGAGCAGACGTAGGTTGAGAGGCAGCTCATTCCTGTGCCTAGGATTTCATTTTCACCCTCTATATGCATATCTAACATGGTACAAACATTCTTCTCAGTGCCCAAAGATAAAATGATTCTTCTTTTGTGATTTCAGGCTCAAAGAGGTGAGAAAGGCAATTGAGACTTAGGAGAGAAGGAGGACCTACCAAATTTGGCCCTGATGCTAATGTTCCATAAAGCTGAAAAAATTCACCAAATCTTCAGTGAAGTACACACTACACACTAATGTACTTGTGCAAGGCACAAGAACATCCAAAAGCAGCTGAATTTTGCAAACAGGTTGGTGCAAGGCAAAACAAAGAGATCGTGAAGGGGTCCCAGAGCTGTACAACAAAGGGCCCTATTCCTGAACTACAATGACAATAATACCTACAATAATAAGGAAAGGAGCCAGGGATTCGTCAGTTCCCTTAAATATTGTTTAATAACAATGTCATGAACAACCTTACAAGACCTGTTTTCATGGAATAGATAAATATGCTGTAGAGAAAAACAAATATACAAATAACGTGAATCCAAACACAAACATCAAACCGGTAACAGTAAGAACATCAACTTTTGACTAGGAAATCAGCCAAGATTTCAAGAGCCTTAAGAGATAAGATAAGGGGTTGGAGGCATGGCTCAGTAGGTAGAGCACCAGCCAATGAGCAAAAGCATTAGTTAGGTACCAGTGTCTAACCTAAAAAATAAAATAAAATAAAAAAGAGACAAGGCCACCCACCAGTGTATCAAAGAGCAGATTAATATAAAAGAAAAAGAGCTTGAATAGTATCATGAAACTTTAAATGGGAGTCCATAATCATACTGAGTAGGGTTTGGGTTTTATTACCCAAGAAGAGTGTGAAAGTCATTGAGGACTCATGTGACATAATCCAACCCGTAATCAGTGAAGAATAGATTACAGAAGCAAGATGTCAGCTCAGAGGCCAGTTATGAAATGACAACAGTAGCAGACATTGTAGAGAATCAAGGCACGGATGGGGACTCATCATAGGATCCCCTCTTAGACAGACAGACAGGGTATAAATTGACCCCTTGCATGTGACTGTGGAGAAAGTGTAGATTCCACAGTCCATTGAGCATTGAGGGAACCAATCCACAGTAGACTTGGCTTTGACTGTTCCCCCTCAATCCTCCTTTCTCCATTCCCCAGTACATCCATCAAAGAAATGTTCCAAGGATGCTCCAGGAGAGCAGCTGATTGGCAGGTTGGGAAAGATGCTGGGAGGGGCATGCTTGGCTTGCTGGTGGCTGTGGGAGGACTGCTGTGAAGCCACATGTGAGTTCAGCTGCATATTGATCCAGCCCATTTGCACATGAACTTCATCATCAGCTCCTGCTTAAGCCCTCGCTTCCCCGGTAATTGACTCTCGCATATTGATTAAGATGTTGATGTGCCCCAGAATTTCTCTGTGGTGATGCAGACGTGCCTCCACCTCCCAGCAGGCTGGGCTGGCAAGGCTCTTGCTGTAGGGCTGTCACTGTGCACTCCTTAATGGATAAAGCTGTCATCTGAGAGCTGGAATGTCTTGCAGGCACAAAGACGAAATTAACTGTTCAATAATGTATGGGACATGGAAAAAACTTTACCCAACAACTTGAATTGATTGCTGTAAGTGTTTTGACTGCACTTGCCTGCTTTGCATAAAGTCAGCGACTTTGGCTAGCCTGATTTTTCACGCACAGCAGCCATTTCTTGGCCTCTTTCAGAATAAGAGTTGAGAGGCTGGTGGCTGCCAGGAAGGAGCTGTCTGGGGTGAGAGTGGGGGCATGGTGGGTGGGGAGTAAGTGGGCAAAGCTGACACCTCTCTTGGGATCGTTGAGCGATTCCTGGTCTTTAAAGCAATGTGTTCTTGGTTGTTCAGTGGGATGTTGCTGGAATGGCATGTCTTGGGTGAGTGGGATGAATCAGTGGGTGTTGAATTTCTGGAGCCCTGTGACCTCACTTTCCTCTGACTCTCCTCTTCTCTCCTTCTTCTGTGTTAGGATGATTTCTTGTAGAGCAGCTGTCAGTCAGACCTATGGGAAGAGAGGGCCATGGGCCACACATTTGATAGCGGCTTGATAAACAATCTCTACAGTATTGCAGTCGGACCTATTTGAGACTTGGTTCAACATGTGTATCTACCCAACAGGTACTAGGAACCATTGGATATTTCTTTCCCAGTCCTTTCCCTTTGTAACCTATAAAAAGTGTGTGGGGGGGAATATCAAGGTAGCAAACCTACTCTCAATATCTTTTCTGCCAAGCTCAGCCTTTTAAAAACATAACAGGATCCTTTGAACATAGCTCTGTTTTATCACAGGATCTTTATTGAACTTTTAATCAGCACAAGCAGCTGACAAAATATGAGATTGCAGATTCGGCTGTACATTATGTATCCTCCTCGTGAGTCTGGGAAAAAAATCATAACAGTAAAGGAAGAGAAAATAAACAGGCTCGTTTAAAAAACAAATGAATCTCACCAAATCAAGGAAATCCTTTTGCACCCAGAGGAAAGCCCGCCGTGTGGCGTGCCGACTGCAGCTCGGCGTTTGGAGCCTCATGGAGATCATTACCATAAAGCAAATAACCATCTCGCTTTTGTCACCCACCAGGAGTGAACTCAAAGCCTCAGGCCTGAATCCAAAGATTCCTTCTCCACAGCCAGCAATGGATCAGGCTGACGTCTGGCTGGAAGGGAAGGAGGGCACAGCCCTTTTTCTTGGCTCAGTTATTCTGCCATAGCTCTGGACTAAGGCCATACCCTGGCCTGGGTACTCCTCTCCTCCTCCCTGCCTCTGTATCTACCACTTGCTTCCTTTCTGCCTTACTTGACAATAGAAGGAATGTACTAGATTAAACAGGACAGATTCATCCAATGCTCCTGGAACACGGGATCAGGAATCAGGAACTCTCTTCTCTTCTATCTTGGTTGCAGGTCCCCAGATAGCAGGTCTCTGCTGGCTTGTTCTCCAAGAAAAGTGTCCCTCCAGACCAGTACAGAAACTTCATTTCCAAATGGCCCGTGGAAAATAATGAAGAGGGGGACCCTGGTGGCTGCAGCTCAATTGGCAAGACTCTTGCCTTTTGAGTCAATGCCATCTCCCTCTCCATAGGGATATAAAGCAGATGCAAGAGCTAGTTGTGACTGACAGCCAGGTTCTCACTTCTAATGTGTGTGCCCAACACTTGGTTGGGTTTGCTGAGAATGCAATGCATTGGCAGAGGAACGGATGAGGTGTAGGGGGAGGATGATGTGTGTGTGCCCCAGACAAGACACCCAGTGAAGAAGGAGTCCATAGCATGAGAAGGACAATCGAGTGTAGTTTCTTGAAACACAGAGGTATGGAAAGACTCAAGGCGACAGGGGAGGGCTTGAAGGTCCTTAGGGGCCTGGAGAGTGGGATGGGGCTACAATCAATGGTGGAGAGCCTGGAAGGCCAGATGAGTCCTGAAAAGGAACAAGAAATACTTGAACATAGAGTGGTGAGATCTGTCTTTTGGGAATGACTGCTTGACTATAAGAGAATGATGAAGAGTGGGTTATTGGGAGACTTGGCACAGGATCTAGCCAAGAAGACCATCTAGAATGGGGTAACAAAGATCTGAGTATCAAATAAAGAAATGCTCAACTTTGGCATCTTGTTGAGGAAGGGCTGCCCAGCCAGCCAGTCCCTGATAATACTGCAGTGGCATGTAAATAGAGTTTATACCTTGGCATACTTTTCAAGAAGCTTTCTGGAAGTCCTGTCTTTGCGCATTTTGGTCTAGTCTGCAACTTGATCTAGGAAACTAGACCACAAGTCCAGTAGTTCTTGCCGATGTCCTTTCCTCTCTTGCCCTCTCAGATATGTATCACATGCATCCTCTGGCAGATAGTGGAGATACAAATATGGAAGACACCAAGTTGCTTTATCTAAGAATTCTATGCCCATAGGAGACAGAAAATCTAATAAAGACATGGCCAAAGTGCTGATGACAGCACAAGGACAAGGTAACTCAATTGAAAGATAGGTTCATAGGGAATAGCAAATCATTCAAGTGCACAGAGGAACTTGGCCTTTCCAAAAACACGACCGAAGCTCTAGTCACTGGAATAGGATAAGAGAAAGAATGGGAGAAAATAGGGGAAATACACAGAGGATGTGACTGGGCCTTGTCTTGGTCCATACTGGCTGCTTTAACAAAACAACTTAGGCTGGATAACATATAAATTATAGGAATTTATTTTGTACAGTTCTAGAGTCTGGGATGTCTAAAGTCATGTCACAAGCAGATTTAGTGCCAGATGCGAGTTGACTCCTCTCCTCTTAAAAAGATGTGCCTTGTGCTGAGCCTTCCCTCACAAAGGAAATAAAGAGGTGGACTCACTTCCTTAGGTCCTTCATAAGTACACAAATTATATTTGTGAGCATGAGATCTTCATAGCTAATCACCAAGGCCCAACTTCTTCATATTGTTCCATTGGAATGAAGTTTCAACATGAAGTTTGGAGGCATACAAACTTGAAAACCAAAGGAAGTTTGATCAGGTGTTTGATTTGGTAGAAAATCCAGGTTAGGCCAGCAACAGCAACACATGTGATTTGCAAGAGGCTACTTCAGAGTCAGCGTGACTGGATGGAGGTAGAGGATTCTTGGAAAGGCCTCACAATTACACTGGTCACCTTTAATTTCTAGACTCCCCTGAGTTCTTGCCCCTCAGCCTTAGGGAAGAGTTGTAAATTAGGTTGGAACTGCAATTTATCCTCATAGGAAACTCTGGGGGAATTGTCCCAAGCCTTGGGTAACTACCAGCCAACTCCCCCAATCTGTCTCAGGGCAATTACATTAAGTGATTTGAAGTGGTGAGAATGGAAATGATTTATTCTGAGAACCCTGTCAGTACTGCTGTTAAATCATTTGTAGTTCGTTTTGGGATATAAGTGTGCTGGCCATTCCCCCAAAGACATTCCTTTGCTTTAGGCCTTTGCGTTGTTTCCACAACTGGTTATTTCAGGTGACAATTAACAGGAAATGATGGTAACAGCCCTAAGGTGGTCACTTTTCCAAAGGACTCTGGGTATTAAGTTTCAATTCCTTGTAGTCTTCCATCTCGGTCTCTAAGAGGAAATGAGCTGCTTCTGTACTTGTCACACAGAATCAGTTTCTTTTTCGTTCTTCTTCTTCCTGCTCTGTTTGGCCAGTTAAGTTTCAGGAAGTTAAACTAAGAGTTAAATCCAAGGGTCCCTGGAGGCGCATCAGTAAGAAACATAGCTATTTCTTCTATCGGAAGAGACTCCGGATTGTAAAAGACAAATAGATACAAAAAAGAAGACACAAATAATAAAGCCACGTGACTTTTTTTTTCCTCTTCAAAATTTTACCCTATGTTATTGAGAATACTTCAGGCAGGATCCCCAAGTGGACATGCAACTTCCTCAGCTTTTCCTGCCTGGATGGGCATGCTCATTCATTCTCCACTGAGGAGCCTTCCTTCCTGTCCAAAGAGTGTGCTGTGCTGGCTTCCAGGGTGAGGTTGTAAGCAAGGTCCAGCTCAAGCAGGCAGGATTCGCAGCGGTTGCTGTTGACCGTGGCTGCTGCCGTGCCTTTCTGCTGCTTCTGCGGAGACAGCGAGCAGTATCTGTTTGAAGTCTGGTCTTTGGGAAGAAGACCCAAGAGAACATGAGCTGGGCTTGTCTGGATATCAAAGTCCAAATTAAAAATTTATTCCAGTGTTTGAAAAACTCCTGGCCAAACCTTCATACGGATTAAAAAAAAAAACTCCCTGGTTTCTTCAGTGTCTCCAATTGAGGACTAGAGAATTTATTTTGATATAGAAATAAATACAAGCAAAGCCAGGTAAGTGGACTCAGGTCAGATGTCACCTTAACTAAATCTGCAAGAAAAGTAATCTACTAAACCACTTTGGACAAGTTCAGAAGCTCTTGTTTTAGTTATCGTTTTTTTGAAATTTCTTTTCCCCCTTCTCTACTGTATGTTAGATCATCTAACCCTTCACTCTATCTCAAGGACAAAGGAAGAAGAAAGTGTTTCTATTGCATACTCCTCATCTCCATTGCATGAAACAGAAAGGCTGAAAGCTTGAAAAACATGTTGTGACAAATAATCTAAGCGTTATTATGAAATTACCAATAACAAGAGTTTAACAATCACTATCAATAACAAGATTTACTAATAATTTACTCATAATTAGCAGTAATTATGAGCTTATCAATAACAAGAACATAAACTTTGTAGGCAACAATAGGAAAAGATTAAACACGGGGCGGGGGGTGAAAATTTAAATAATAGAATCAAATTTAAATCATGAAGAACATTTTCAGAACAAATAAACCTAACCTGATATAGGGGCTTTTTAGTGAAATATTGAAATAGAAGTTGAGAAGGAGAAATCAGTTCCAAAGGGAAAACAACATCCCCAAAGGTGAGGACTTGATATGTTGATATCAAGTTCAGAATGAAAGCAAGGAAAATAGAAGAAAGTGGGTATACTATGTCAAAAGACAAAGTGATGGGAATTGTGAATGGAGACAGTACCTGAACTATGAGTACATAGAAACAGAACACAATCCTTACTAAGGAATTCCTGGCCTCAGACAATTTGCACAGTTCCTCTAACCCATTTGCACAGATCTTTTGGTGTAGAGTTTTTGCTATTTTTGTTTTAACAAGTTTTATGTTTTCAAGTATCATTTGTAAACTTACTATTAGTGTACACTTTGTTGGATCTTTCAGTGTACATACGCCATTACCATGCTGATCTGGCCATGAGATAGTGCCGTTCTCCCAAATCTCTCATCATTACATCTGTACTCCAACAGTGGCCTTGCTCATTCACACATCAACAGACTCTATTTCTCTCGGTTTTGAAGGTCATTTACAATCATACAATATTTTCTAAGTTATTTAAATTTTTCTCCTCTTCAGTATTATGTGGCGTGAAGTTGTAGTTAGCTCATTCTCATTTAGAGCATACGCCTTTGAATATATACCATAATTTATGCCATTCTCATAGACTTTTGTGTTTCTTCTAGCCTTTGTTTAGTAAAAATCATATTTCTAAGAACATTCCTGAGCATGTCTTTTGGCCTGCTTACACCTGCAGTTTTGTAGATGCATATCTAGGAGAATAATTTGGTCTGTATGCATATGTTAGCATTAGTAGACATCACAAAAGCAGCTTTTAACAACTGTGGTACCTGGCTACATTCCTGCCAACAATATGTGACAACTTCTGCTGCTTCATGTACTCACCAGCACTCAGTACTGTCTGTTTATCATCGGTTTACATTCTAGAGGATATATGGTTAATACTAAATTGTGATTTAAATTTTGCATGCCTACTCTGTTGGCAATTGAGATCTTTTCTTTTGTGAAGAGATTGTGCAACTATTTTCATCCATTAATGCTGATTTTATGTTTTTATTGTATGGTACTAGAATCTTTAAATATTCTGGTTATGTATGTATATAATTAGAAAAAAATTTATCTTGTGAAACATCTCCAGCTCCATAACTTGTCTTTTAGTTTTCAAATATTTGTAGTTGTTTTCTTTTTTAATTTGGGAAAATATTCTCCTGAATCTTTTTTTTTTAATGCCAGTCCTGAGGTTTTATAACTCAGGGCCTGGGCACTGTCACTGAACTTTTATGCTCAAGGCTAGTGCTACTTGAACCACAGCTCCACTTCCTGCTTTTTTGGTGCTTTGAACCATGATCCCCAGATCTGAGACTTCTGAATAGCTAGGATTACAGGTATGAGTTACTGGTGCCCAGCTTCCTGCATCTTATTTTAAAAGCTTGGACTTACAATCCATTTATAATTGACACTTGTGTTCACATTTTTTTGACATCCAATTAATCCAATAATTATTTTAAGAGTCTATGTGTTTACACAGTATATCATAGTGGTGCCCATGTTGTAAATGAGGTAATTTATCTGCAGCTGTTTCTATACTTTCCAATCTGTTCCATGGGCATATGTGTCTCTAAGTCAGTATCATACTCTCTCAGGTATTCATGTTCTTTAGTTACTTTTGATTTTGAATACTACAATTCTCTTCTTCAATTGACAATTTTTAATTCTTTTCTATTTCCATGAAAAATTTCAAATTAGTGTGCCAATTTTTACATTTTAAAAGGGAAGGAAGAAAGATAGGAAGGAAGGAATCTAGACCATTACACATTAGTCAAGTGTATATATTTTGCTAAATTTATTGCTATCAAGATGCTTGATTTTTTAAATCCTATTATAAATAAAATCAAATTTAAAGTGTTATTTTTAATAACAATTGATTTTTAATCCTGAACAAAGACTGCATTTTAGCAAATACTTTTTATTCATCTTTTGAGGTGGCCATTGATTTTTCTTCTTTATTCTACCAGTGTATACCAATTGAATTTTAAGTGTTAAACCAACCTTGCATTTCTGAAATAAAGCTAGATCAGTTAAAATATTGGATCCCTTTTATACATCCATAGCATTGATTAGCTAATATTCTGCTTAAGAGGTCGACACTTATGATGGCATTACATATATTAATAACAGCACTGAAATGCCCAGGGGAGCTGCTCAGGTGCCTCATTCAGAAACCAAGTATATTCTGGAATTCTCTACTTCACTAGACATCACAGATCTCCAATTTTTTTGTTAATACCCAAAACTCAGTCCCCATCATATACTTATTTTCAGGAGATGGAGAAATTGGGAAATTAAACCCATCACAAGCTTGACTAAAGGAGAAAGTTTGTAACTTGAGACAAAATTTCCTTCAGGAGAATAGGGAAAAAATGAATCTACCAGTATTAAGTTAAAATGTTGGGAGATTACGAAGGCTAATATGATTAATTATAATGATCATTTATAATATGTTCTCATAATCATATTGCTTCTAGAACATCTTCATTATCTTTCACTTTTGAAATGCTTCTGCTTCCCAATAGACTTGAGAATTGGTTTTTATGAGGCCCACACACTGTCAATCCAAACCTTTTAAGGTGAGGGTATTTCTACCTCAGAAGCCAAAGGGACATTTCCTAGCCGGAGAACAAGCACTAAATAGCCATTAGTCTCCTCAGTCTATGAGCCAGGCCTCCTGTCATTGAGGTTAAGCTGGCCTCAGAACGAACACTGTGCTCCATTTGCACGCACGTTGTCATTCACCCTGCAGATTGTGTTCTCAAGTGGCCTCAGGCAAGCCTTGTTTCATGCCAGAGCTAAGTTCCTGGGGAAAAGAAAAACATGTCCAAATTGAATTTGGTTTGTTCCATTTTATTTGTAATGAAGTCTGTGTGTAAAGAAAGCCATACTCAATTCTTTTAAAAGCAAATATCTGTCATCTGATCTAACTGGACTCAGAAATACGTATGCGGAGAGATTTGCATCCTTTGTTTAATTAATGTGGCAAATCCTCATCATCAGGATGGTGTCTGCTCACCTGCACTCCTTTTGCAGAAACAAGGATGCTCCAAGCAGCACTGCTGTCCTCCAGCTCCATGGCCCCCCTCACTCTCCACATTGCCTCAGCACCTCATCCTCTCTGACTCAGCTCCTTCTGACTTCACTTCGGAGGGGGTCACTGATCTCCTAGTCTTGGGAACCCATGTCAGTGATCATGGAGGCTGACCCATGTACCTCAACCTGTTTGTGTTAAGACCCATTAGAGTCCTCAGGGACAACTCACCAGTGACCAAGGGCAGAGCAGCTGTATCAACTCAGCTCGAGGGAAGCTCAAGTATCCAGTGATCTTGGCTGTGTGGAGTTTGAAATTAAGCCCAACGTATTACTCACAGCAAGACCAGGGGCCAGCCAAGTTAAATAGAGCACTCCCCGAAACATTCACGGACTGATTAGAGAAGGAAGCTCCGACTTGAAGAGCAGTTATTTCATGCCTGCTTTTTATTTTTTTAAACAATATGGTCTCTGCAAGTGAGATGGGAAAAGTGGAAACCTCAAAGAATGATATTTATTAATTTAAAAAGCTCAGGCCTATGAACATAGGCCAGGTTCCTTTAACTTCATAAGAATGGCCACAATTTAAGTCCATTCTTCGCTTTGTAAGAACTGTCATCCCATTTGCCATGGGTAAATGGAGGCCAAAGAGTGTGCTCACACTGCGAAGTAATGGAGTTAGAATCTGAAGCCTGCTTTTGTATTTTCTTGCTCTGAACAAATAGAGGTTACCCAGGAACTTTCCAGAAAAGGACACCTCAATAGAAAGCCATGACAGGATCCCATGGGTCTGTGAGCGGAAGCTGGATTTTGTTTGCAAGAACTCAGAAGGCCAGGAGTTCAATAAGGCAGAACACACCCCAACGAACCTAGCAGGGCTTGAGTTTGCAGATTATTTTCCAACCAGAAGGAGTTCATTGCCTCGGAGGCACAAAAGGGATCATTTAATGAACTTACAGAAAATATTTGTGCTTTCACCCCCTTCTCCACTTGTGGAAGAATTGAACTCTTCCCAGGCCATGGTTCATTCCCTCTGCTGGCCTTTCTACCTGGGATTGTTTCTGAGAGGCCTAAGGCTAATCTCTATGCCGCCCACCCCCCCAGGCCAGCCCTGCCCTATGGTTTGATCAGGGTACCCACATTGCCCTTTGCAGCTGCATATCCAACATAGACATGTTTATTGGAGCACTGAGAATCTCGCTTTGCAAAAAGCCCCGGGAATTAGATTGTTTTCCACATTGAAAGTTTTCATTTGAAAAATAACCCTCTTTGTTTAAATAATGAAAAGGAGGGGCTGCCGCTTGCTTCTCAAGCTGGGTAAGAATTCCACGGGCAGTAATTCTATTTCTCAGTGGAAAATGTTTCGATTTTTTTAATGTTGTTTTGCAGACTGGTCCCTGCTCGGCCCTTGCTCCAAGGACCACACATATACACATGTGCACACTCACCCATGCATAGTGCAGCCTTTCCCGCCCTTCCCTGTTGAGGCTTAGGGATGACTGCATTCTCTTCCCAACACCTGCAGAACAAAAATGAGGTGGGTCAGTGGCTGTGGCCCAGCCAGAGGCATCTCTGCTTCCTGGGCTTCTCAGCCCCAGAGGCTGGGTGGGCCATAGAGGAAGGAAATTGGAGTCCAGACTTCTCCACTTCCTGTGCATCTTCTTGTCAAGCAATCCTCTTACACTGTGGAGGGGGTGGTCTATAACATTTCCTCCATGTTATGTTAATATGAAATGGCAATAAACAAGGCTTTCATTGTTGGACTTATGGTGTGGCAAGCATGGTGCTAAATAGTTTAGATTGCAAAGAAGCAAATCTTCCTATCCATAGCTATAGATGGAGAAGGTTACTTATCTTCTAGGAATGTGCATGGACAGACACCCAAAGGATTTCTGCCTTCTTCCTCATCCTTTTTCTCTGCAAATGGGTCATCTTGTTGCCTAGCTTTAGTCCTGTAAAGCAGAGCTGAACACAAAGCCTGGAGTCCTCACCAAGGTCCACTGCAAAGTAGATGTGAGCTGTCCAGAAGGCACTGTGAGTTCTAGAATTCCAAGGTTGTTACCAGTGGGAGCTGTAACGCAAAGCTGGCTATCTAGGAATTTGAAGAATTCTGTCTCTTTAGAGTCCATGTATGGAAACCATACGTCTGCCCTGAGTGTGTGGCTTAAACAGTTTTGCTTAGAACAAGCAAGAGAGATGGACAAGATGACCACTGTGTGTCAAGAGGCACGTACATTAAGTGTAAGGTGATCAGTTGTTGCTACCAGGTAATGAATAGCTTTGAAAGTGGATAGGGATGGTATGAAATAAGTATATCCATCAGACTGCTTTAGTTTTAAGTGGATGGAAACCTTGCTTCTATATTAACTGAAGCAAATAAATAAGGAATTTATTGGTTCATATAACCAAGACATTCTGAGTCAGATTTTCAGCTGGGAATAAATGCACGAAATCTTATAATGTTGTTGGGGCTAGCTTGTCTGTTTGCTGTCTTTCTCTATCTCTCCATCTCTCCTTCTCTTTGTTTTGTATGATTGCCTAATTCACTCTTTTCTGATCCTCTTCCTATTCCCAGCTTAGCAGCCAGTGAAGAGAGAAGTTCTTTCCCTCAACCTCTGAACACCCACATCAGACAGAATTTTAATTGACATGGCCCAAGACCAATGGCTAGTTACAGGTAAGGTGTTAGACTTCCTTTGTAGTAGTAGTCAAGCAAGTGTTAGGTGAGTGCCTGTTTTGTGCGGGGCAGTATTCTAGTCCTTAGGGACACCATGGTGAAGGGGACGGATACTGCTGTAACTCTGAGAACCTCCCAGTCTTGAGAGAGGTCATTATAGAATTTGAATCCTGTTGCATCAAGAATCAAAGGATACCATTGCACAAAGAAGGCACTATTAGCAAAATTAACAGGGAATCAACCACCTATAATTATATTTGCTAAAGGTTTCCGCCTATAAGATAACCAAACTCACTGTCTCACTGCATTCCAACCAGCAGGGCAGCTTCAGTGCCTGGTTGAAGGGCCCCTCTTCTGGAGGCATGTACCAAGACAATGCAGCCCAGTTGAAATGCTGGCTTCCGAGAAACACAAAATTCTCATGTCCATCTAACACACAAGAAGCAAACTTCATAAATAGGTGTGAGCAGGATCACCCTGAAGGTCTTGGCATCTGCCCTTCTCATCCTGGCTATAGGAGGTTTCCAGATAAGAATATATATACAATTACATGCATCTATATAACAGACATATACATAGATACGTGTATATGTAAGGAAAATGTGTACAACGCAAATTGGTTTGTATGATCCCTTCAAAACTTTTACCCTACTTCAACCTACCCCTTCCCTTATTTTCTCTCAGTTCTGTGGCACACACAATACATTCTTGCCTACACTGCCCTCATTTCCCCATTCATTCATTCTTCTGCTCCTCTCCTCTTGCCCCTATTCTCCTGAAAATTGCTTTGTTAAATGGCAAAAACTTAATATATGACCTAAAATTTAAAAAAAAAGTGAGGAAAGGGATGGGGTAAGGAGTGGATGAGAATGTTAAAAGGGGTGACATTGATCAAGAGGCACTGTATTAATAAATGGCTCTGTGGAATGGCGACTCCTTTGTACAACTACTTAAAATAAAAATACATCAAAGAGAAAAGGAAAAAAAAGGCTCTCTCAGATTTCCATCTTGGAAGGCCCAGCAGAAGACTTGTGTTTCCTAATGACCTTGGTGTGTGTTGAGGTGGGGAAGAGATCTCACCAACTATAACTTATTCAATATTTATTGAATATCCACGCTATGTTGATCCTTTGGTTATAGGAAGACAAATCCTGCAGTATCTCTGCTTTGTGGTTAGAGTGAATGGGGTGGCGATCTGCACATAAACCCACCACACTCCAGTGGGTGTTTTAAAAGATAAATATTTGCACAGGAAACTCTACCAAGTGCCCAGGACATACACTAGGCTCTTAGTGTGTGTGTGTGGAGAAAATGAATAATTTCTCTTCATCTAGACATGGCTGCACAAATCCCTGACCAGAAACTGGGAGATCCTGGAATGAGATGAGGACAGGCTTTAATGTCAGGGCTCAGAGCCCTTTGAGGGCACTGCTTGTTAAGCATGCTTAACCTCTGCAGGCCCAAGGTGATATGTGACAAGCATCCCTGGGGCTTGCTGGACAATCATTACTTTTTATTATGCTTCTTACTGTCAGGTAGTCTGAAATCCACATGGACTGTTCCTATGATTTCAGGTGGTCCCCAAAGAGAGACTCAGTGATGAGCACAGTGGGAGAGGGAGCTGGCTGCCTATCTCTAAAGGGCACATCACCATAATCACGGATATACCGTGAGCATATGCAGAAAGAATGTGTCGGGGGAATGTGTGTGTCAGGAGCTGCCCAGAGAATACATAAACCAGGTGCTACCTCCTATATTCCTCTCCCCCATCCAAACTGTGCCTTTAAAATATGGGATGGGTGCCCACTTTGTCTTCTAACCCCGCAGAATCCCCTCCCCCAGTAGCCACCTTTGCTACTATTCCTCTAAATCCATCCTTGGCCTCCCTTGGGCTGGCTGTTGCCTTCATATTTCATGCGGAATGTGCAGCTTCCCAAGAGCCTGAGGCATGCCTTGCATTCTGATGCTTCATCGGCAGCTCTGACACCAGCCAGCGCCAGAGCCTGCCTTAATGAGGAGGCTGACACAAGGCAGGGGAGTGAGGCCAGGTAGCAGCAGGCCTGCCATGAATGTGGAGCAGGGTGGCAAGAAGACTCTAGGGGCGACCTCAGGAGAAAGATGGCAGGTGCTTCTGTAAGACATGGTTCTAACACCAAATATGATCAACATGGGCCAATTTTAAACCGCAACAAGAATGGATTCGAGTTTCAAATAAACAGCAGTTTCAATCAAGGAGCATGCTTGGGAAGAGTACAAAATTAGAGGAGGAAGGAACAATATTGCAGGGAAGAGGGCGTGTATGTAGCTTAGAATCACCAATCTTTCCGTCAGTATGGACGCTGCCCATTGTAGTGATTCTTTCAGCACAGAGCTCCTTCAAGCTTCCTTAGAGACCACTTCATTACACCTGGAGGATCTTGCCAAACACAAGTATTTTCCTTTCCTTAACGATTCAGGTGCCTTAATTTTATGCATTAGTCCTCGTTTTGACTGAGTCTATCAGGATAAATTGACCTTTGCTTCCTTTGGTACCTAGGGCACTTATACTTGGGAGAGAGTAAGTGGCTACAGTCACTGTCCCAAAGCTTTTGAGGATGAAACAAATAGTAGCATTCGCATCCACCACACACTTAGCACTTTTCTACAGCCTAGTCCTGGTGTTATTTAGCCAGCCTTCTCCCCAACTTGATGAGCTATGTGAGACTGATTCCATTTCATACATAGAATGGTCAAGCAGAGGAGAAGTTGGTCTAAGATCTTGAACATGCACTAGCTTTCAGTTCTTTCAAATGAACCAGCTGCCCATTAAAATATTGAAATGAAAGTCCACAGTTTCTCTTGCGTGTGTATGGAATAAAGTCACAAGCCATGATCCCCAATTATTTAACTTCAATATGTGCTATTGCTCCTCAAAGGCTATGTATGGAAGGCTTGGTTAGTAGCCTGATACACTGTTGGGGTGTGGTGGAAGATTTAAGAGATGAGGCCTAATGGGAGGAAGTTAGGCCATTGGGGATGGGCCCTTGAAGGAGATATTGGGACCTCAACCTCTTCTTGTCTTTCTCTTTCATTGTCTGCCTACCAGGAGGTGAGTAGTCTTTCTGCATCCTGTCTCCCCATCATCATGATGTATCTGTCTCCACAGGCTTAAACCAAGTAGGCCAAGTGTCCATGGACTACAACTTCTAATATTGTGAGACAAAGTAAGTATCTTCTTCTCTAAGTTGATTTTCTTAGGTATGTTCATACAAGGACAGAAAACTGATTAGAAAAATATGTCAGAAAACTAAGCTTTACTTTTATATAGGAAACATTATTATTTACATCATGGGATTTAACAGTTCCTTTTAAACTGAAAGTTAGCCCTCTCTCTCTCACTCTTTCTCTCTCTCTCCCTTTCCCTCCTCCCTCCTCCTCTCTGTGTGTGCATGCACATGTGTGCACATGTGTAATGTGCCTTCTTGTTTGGCTCTGGGACAGAGCTTCTGATAGAATAATAACCCCATATTGAATACATACTGTGTGCCACACAGTTTTCATTATCTCAGAACATCCTTCTGCACTTGATCAGGTGAGGCTGTCCTTACTACTCAAACGAGAAAATTTGCTCAAAATATCTATGCAGACAGGCAAAGACCACGTAGTTCTTAGGAGACAGCACAGGAAACAGCCTGAATTGAAACTACAGGTTTTTAATCCTTACAGATAATGTTCATATTATACCATTCTGTTTTTCTGCAACATCGTATATCTTTAATACTAGTTTTAATTTTTAGCTTAATTTTTTCTGTTGCTATTAAATACTTACTTTGAGAGCTAGAACTATCGATTTTACAATTAGAAGAAACTGTGAAGGTTGTCCACCTCCACCTGCTCTCAAGGCAGGCATTTCTCTGTAAGATCCCCAACAGGTGGATAATTCATCTCCACTTAAGCAAACATCTTCAAATCTAGGATATGTGCTGCCCCAAATAGTAGCAGCTCAGCCTACTCTTGGGCAATCTGAATTGTCAGAAAGTGTTCCTTGTACTGCCTTCTGTGGAACCTGTTTCCCTGACACTACCACAGTATAACTTCAGTCCCTACAGTAGTGACTAGGCCTCCATAACAAGGCACCATGAACTGGGTTGTAAAACAACAGAAATTCCTTCTACCACAGCTGTTGAGGTTAAAAGTCATGAAAGTGTTAGTCGGCTGTGTCCTTCTCATCCTCCTTTCTCTCAGCTTCTGATGGTTCACTGGTGTTCACTAGTGTTCCTTACTTTGTAGACTTTTGCCTTGATCTCCACTGGGCACTTTCCCTATGCACATGTCTGTCTCCAAAACTCCTCTTTTTATAAGGGCAAGTCATCTTGCATTAGGGGCCCACCCTACTCCAAGATGATTTCATCTTAACCGATTATATTAGCAATTACTCTGTTTCCAAATAAGGACATATTCTGGGGAGCTGGGGATTTGGGATTTCAATATATAAACCTGGGAAGGACACAATTCCACACACAACAGTCCCTGGTCTGCCATCAGCCCTTTAGATACCTGAAGAAGGTACTATGTTGTCCCTAAGGCTTCTCTTTTTCTGGTTTAACAACTCCCTACATTTTTGCCAGACTCCTCTGTCCTGGGAGTCTCTTCTGAACAGTCTTCTCTGTCAGTGTCTGAAACGGTGGCACCCTGCCAGCTGGCCTCTAAGGATTCTACTTCTCCATGTCAGCTTCAGTGAGGTTCACATTCCAGCTGCCTAGGTGTGCAAAGCACAGCTCACATTGATCATAGATTCTGCTAATCTTTCCAGGTCTATGTCACATAAACCGTTCTTAAAGCTGGATCCACTCTCCAGTACCCTGCTATTTGATTTGATTTCCTTTCCAGAACATCAGTGAAACAACCATGGCCAGAGAAAGATCCTTTGGTACATTGCTGGAAACCTCCAGCCTGGGTTTGAGGCAGTGCCACATTTTTGTGGGCCTTTCAGTCACTTTCCAGTTCCCACTGCTGCAAACCCTGTTCCAGTCTTCACATCAAATCCATCACCAAAATGAAGATATATGAAGTGGTTTGAAGCCACCTCATTTGTAAGTCCTGAAACTGAAATGTTTGAGATCAAGTTTGTTTGGGGAGCCCCGTTTCTCATAAACACGCCCAGCTAATCTCCCATTGTTCTGCCGTCCTGCCTGAACCTTTCTCTCTTAAGATTTGTTCCATTTTCTTGCAAAATATTGAAATTCCCAGATCTATGTTTTCCCTGGATTATTTCCAGGGAAATAATGCTTTCCTACTTTGGAAATCAGTCCCACATGTCTTCTTTTAATACTTCTGATAAATCCCCTGATCATGATTCATATTTTTCAATCTTTTAGTAAGTGGACATCTTAAGCAATTGTTTTGATCAGTGTCTAATTTAGAGGTAGAGAAGGGTGAGTCTTTCAAATCTACTTACTCATATTCTAAGAGCACCCTTTCTTGGTTAGGCTTTCCTTAACAGATACCTGTTTTGGTTCATTTACCATTGCTATAAAAACTATTCACAGGGTGGAGTGATGGCCAAAAAAAGGAGGCTTATTTAGCGCAGTTTTGGAAGTACAAGAGCATGTTTATCTCTAACAAGGGACTCACGGTGGCAGCATGACAATCCTGGGACACTGGAAGATGAGATCTCATGTCAAGAGAGGAATCCAGAGAGGAGAGAAGGGTCACTCATTTATAACATTTTACTCTTGTGAAAACTATTGAGGGTCCTACAAGGACTACCATAATCTCTTCTGAGGATAGAATCTCCAACTACCTAACCTCTCCCACTAGGCACTACCTCTTACAAGATTGACACCACCTTTCACATCACTATGCTGAGAACCAAGCTTCTAACACGTTAGGGAACAAACCATATCCAAACCATAGCAATATCATAGAACTAAGCCCAGGCCAAGAAAAATCCAAGAAGTAGAGATGTGGTAAAACATGTACCAAGTCCGAAAGAAAAAAATAGTCAACTATTTTTCAAAATTCTTTTATAGGGAATATGAAATAGGGAAATGAAAAGAGCTATAAAGTGGAAAAGAGTTGTAGGAGGGGAGGTAGGTATGATGTTTATAGCCAGCTTATGAAATTGAGATAACTCTACCAACTCAAACAACATCAAGATCATAAGTTCAAGCCCTAATTCTTCCAGGACAAGCAGAAGTTCTAGAATTCCTGGAAAGCAGGAGTCTTAGTATATTTTACACACAATAAGTCATTATTTAGTATGTGTGCATGAACACACACAAACACACACACATACACACCATAACCCAACATTAATTTTTAGGAACTGGAGACTAACCCATAGTAATTATTTATATCTGCTATTTAAGTTTTAAACTAAAAAATAGCTACTTAAAAACGAAGAGATCTCAACTTTAAAGATACTATTTAAAGTCAGCAAAATGTTTCATGTGTGCTCTAAAATGGAACACTTATTAAACAAAAACATGATGTCTCATAGTTCTCACTGTCTCACTGTCTTGAATTTCAAACACAAACAAAAGCTCCAAGAGGTCATGTTAAAAAGCAGAATTGATATAATCCAAGTTTCATTTCATCTTTGCAATCTTATATTCTTGTTTTTCCAAAGTCTATAACACCCCTCCCCCCACTCCTATGAACACTTTTTGCATATTGTTTAGTAAACTGTGCTCCAAGTGAGGAAGACAATTAACAAATTCTTATCTATACAAACGTTCAGGTCGCTATTGGAGTTAAGGACCAGTTCACTTTAGGAGTAGTTTATGTCTTCAAAGCCTCTGATAGAACAGCTCTCTTCTTTGAACAATAGATTTTGAAAAAAAAAACAATAATCCAAGATTGCAAAGATGAAACAAAACTTGAATTATATCAATTCTGCTTTTTAGCATGACCTCTTGAAGCTCTTCTTTGTGTTTGAACTAAAACCTCTGAAACCTTGAGTCAAAAATGAACCTTTCCTCCTTTTAAGTTGTTTATATTAGATATTTTATCACAGCAATGAAAACTGAACAGTGTGTGTTTGTGTATGTGTGTGCTCGTGCGCTTGCACACACACTTAAGTGGAAGTATATTTTATCATTACTGCATAGTGGTAATAAAAACTGACCAAACACACATGGGTCCTGGGTGCTTCTGCTGCCATGACCTCCATCCCAACCCCTTGGTAGATAATGCTAACAATTCCTGGGAGCAGTAAACAGGATAGCATTCTCACACATGCCAACAATATATTGCAGGCAAGGAGGAATAAAGGTCTAGCTTCTTTTGTGTGCTTAAATATTGAATTTCTTTTCCCATATTGAGACCTTGTCTCATTAGCTCTACAGATATCTTCAGGGTGCTGCCACCTTGCGCTGTGTGAGGGCTCAGATCCTATCTTGTGCTTCTCTACACTGCGCTTGACACAACTCAAGTCTTCAGTACTTGTCTACTGAGAGAGTCTCTGCTGTCTTCCATAGATTTGATGCAGCTCATATCTCTATGCTGTTTGAACTGGTGAATTGCACCCTACTTTTTCATTTATTGCCTATAGTAATGGACTTGTATTTCCCCAAGACAGTTATATAAGACTGGATTCTCTGTAGCCCTATTAGCTGATCTTCACTCTTTTGGATTCTGTGGCCTCGGAAGACCAACACAGGGGAAGGCAGAAAACCAAGGTAAGAGACAGAAAGAACACACACACACACACATACACACCACACACACACCACACACACACAAATACACACACACAAATACACACACACACACACACACACACACACCTTCCTCACAAAGATTTAAGTTCATTGGATCCACCTCTGATTATTTTGATCAGGTTCTGGTGGCCCAGGCCTGGTTTTCTTAAGGAAACAGGATTGACATATCTACAATGGTGTCCTGGGGGCAAGGTAGGGGTGCCTTGAGGAACCAGAAGATATAGCCCTGAAGAAACTTCCTTGTCTTCCTTGGGGAGAAATTTTGCTCTGTGAGTTGGAGCAATTCCTTCTGCCCACCTCCAGACCCTGCAGTTTAGTTCTTCATTAAAAGAAGGTCCGTTGAGGGGCTTAAACACAAAACTCCCTATAATGGTGAACACTCAGAATTACTTTCCACCTGATACTGCTTCATTTAATTGGACTAAAGCAGGCTCCCCTGGCTCCTGACTCCCTTGAAATCCTGCCCAAATTTGCCTGGCTCCTACGTGGGCCTGAGTAAATATGCGGCAGGTACACTGAGGGGTTGTGAGCTGGGCTCCCATGAACCGTAATGGTTGCTGCATGACTGATTCCCCCACCCTTCCACATTCCTGTGAAATCCCAGGACCATCCCTGCTTATGCAAAGAACAGGCTCCCCAGTGCCGTCTTATGAAGAAGTGGTAGAGCAATTTCATTTAATATTGCTAGTGCTTCCATTAACCTGAGTATATTGCTCTCCATCCTCAATTTAAGATTCCCTCTTTCTCTTGATTATCACTGTATTTCAGAGCACCTGAATGTCCTCCCCAGACCTCTAAGCCAGCCTGGAATAAGATGATGATCAAAATCTATAGTTCCCTGAGTTTTTTGGCTTTAGCAAAATGCAGCCTTCTGTGCTGCACAGGAGGCCTTAGAAACCTGCTAGTGCTCAGAACAGGGTGCCCTCTAGGTGGCTCTGGTGTTGTCTAAACACTTCTGCCAGTATTTCTCTCTCCTTCTTTCGTTTCTATTTTCTTCCCTCCCATTTTCCTCCCTCATTTGTTCCTTTTTGTTGTTGATATCTGTGGGACAATAAAATACTTTGAAGTTTTAGTTTGGGTTTAAGTGGACACAGTCTGTTATAGACTATAGATACATCTCAACTTACAATGAGGTTATATCCATGAAAACCCATTATCAATTTTTATCAACTTATCAGTGTTTACCAAGTTATGCTGAGGTTTATCAGGACAGAATCTTTTATGGTTTAAAGATAAACTATCCTCTCCTACCCAAAAAGGCTCATGAGTTAAAGCTTAGTTCCAGGTTGGTAGATCCAATCATTAAGAGGTGATTGGGTCATGTGGGCTCTAAGCAAATGAATTGATTAATCTGTTAATGGATTTGTAATTGAATGGGCTATTGGGAGGTAGTAGAAACTATGAAATATGGGATCTATAGTGAAAGGGAGTGGGTCATTAGGGGTATGGCTTTGGAGGGACTATCATATTTCCAGCATCTTCCCCCCTCTCTCCCTCCCTCCTTCCCTTCCTCTCTCTCTCTCTCTCTTTCTGCTTCCTGGCTGCTCTTAGGGGAGCAGCCTCCTCTTTCACTTGTTCCTATCACCATGATGCAGCTCTGTCTCACCACAGGCTCATGGTGATGGAGCTAGTTATCCATGGGCTGAAATCTATGAAACCATGAGCTGAAACAAATACTTTCTTCTTCTTTTTTTGTTGGTCATGGGGCCTGGGTGCTGTCCCTGAGATCTTCAACTCAAGGTGAGCACTCTACCACTTGAGCCACAGTGCCATTTCCAGTTGTCTGGTGGTTTATTGGTGTCTCATGGACTTTCCTGCCCAGGCTGTCTTTGAACTGTGATCCTCAGATCTCAGCCTTCTGAGTAGCTAGGATTACAGGTATGAGCACCAGCACCCAGCCAACTTTCCTTCTTTTCAGTTGCTTTTCTCAGGTATTTTGCCACAGTAATGAAAAACTAACACACCACCCTATTGTAAGCTACAGATGCAAAAATGTGTTCAGAACACCTATGTTAGCCTACGTTGTGTAAAATCATTGAATGGAAATCTTATTTTACAATAAAGAGCAAAATGCTACATGTAATTTATGGAATAGTGTACAAAAAGTGAAAATCAGAATAGTTGTGTGGGTAAGCTTTTATCTTATCATAAAATTAAAAATAATTATTGGGTTGGAAACAATCTATACTTCAATTTGATTAATACTTGTGTGTACCTGTGATTCTACATGATTGAGTTAATCATTAATTCAACAAACATGTGTTAAATGTTAAATGCTTACTGTGTGCCAGATACTCTTATTGGTGCTGGGGTGAATTGTGAGCCGCAGTGGTTAAGTTGATGTTAAGGAAGCTTAAATTCCAGCAGTAGGGAGAAATAGCACACACATAGACATACAGCAGATGATGATAATGGAATGAAGAAAGACTGAGTAGGATAAAGGGCTGAAGAGTGATATTCTACCAAGAACACTCTGATACATACAGATCTTTCTTTGAATGTTGAAGACTTGTATGTACTATAATTTACAATGAGATCGTGCCTGGAGTAAGCACAAAACACTCTCCCTATAGACGTTTGCGTTAACTCCTATTGCCCCTGTTCCTGCCACTTCCCTTGTGAAGGCTTGTAAGAGACTCCAGCAGATCCCTTGGGGACACAAACCTAAGCTATCCTCTGGAGGGCAGGCCTAGGAAGAAGTATTATTTGTTCTACAGAAAGCAAAATCTTCCTCTACCCAGTTACTACCATCAGCAGTTCTCTATACCACTTTCACTCTCTCTCTCTCTCTCTCCCCCTCTCTCATGAAGCTGAGGAACAGGCCACTCCCCACCCTGTGTTTTGCCTTTAACCAGCTCAACCTCCCTCAATTTTATCCAAAAATCTAGGTGACATTGTTCATTATCATGGTTTTAACAACTATCATTTTGCCAACATCTCCAAGCCAGATCTCTTTCTGGAATTTCAGGTGAAATATGCAACTGTCAAATGAACCTCTCAAAGCTACCATGACCTAAATTGAATTATTTCCTCCCATTTCCAACCCTATACCCAACAACTAAGAAAAAAGTAAAAAAAATCATTTATGGAATATTGTAATTTATAAACCCATGTAATTTATGCAATACTGTACAGAAAGCAAAAAGCAGAGTAGCTGTATGAGAATGCTTTTACATCATCACTGCTCCACCCCACCCCATTTTCCAGGGTTGGTAAATCAAACCGCTATTCACCCAGATGCGTGAGTCAAGACCAGTGAAAGATCCTGCCCTTTCCTCAATCCTCACATCCAGGGTATCCGCACTCCCTGTTGATCCTCTCACAGAAGACTTCTCTAACTTCCCACGACTCACCATCTCCATGGCTATTCTTACCTGCATGCTTACATCAACGCTGCTTTAGCTCCTGTCTCTTATAATCCATTTCTTGAAGTGCTAGCATGATCTCAATACAAAAACCAAATTATTTTACCTTCCTACTCAAAATTACCATAAAGGTTCCTATTACACATGGCTAAATCCAAATACCCTCCCTTGGGCTACAAGACCAGATATAGTTCCCATCTCTCCATTTATTCTCCCTCCTTTCCATCTCCACATCCTTTCATTACACTTTATTCCAGCCACACGGGCTGCCTGTCCACTTCTCCAACAAGCCAGTCTCTTCCCTTTACTCTCCTGCCGGCTATTCTCTGTAGCTCAAATTCTTTCCTTTCTTTCCATTTCCAATCCCTCCCCCCGCACCCCATCCTTCAACTCCCAACCAACAGTTTATCTTTTTTCAGTATCAAATTTTGGGACCCTACATCTCAAATAGGTAGCTCTGTCATTCTCACAGTATCTGATCTTTTTACCTTCTTAAAGGGGATGTCTGCCTGTTTTCCAATGTATATCCAATGCTTGGTATACTGTTCACTGTCTCTTCTTACTAATGGAGTAAGTAGATTAATTTTAAATTATTCCACTGTCATTACTTCAGATTCTCATCTCTGAGCCCCACTGATCCTTTCTCAGCCATGGGTACCAGACTGAAACTTCTTCCATACATTGGACCTGAAGTCTCTTCTTTGTGAAATCCTGTCCTTCTCCTAGACTTCAATTTTCCCATCCTTCAGATATGTACAGAACCAACACTCAAGTGCTCTAGAAAGGCATAGTGATTGACCTGGTAGATGAAGTAGTACCTTTATGAACAGTGTGTATGTCTTAGTTGCGCATGCTTTGTAGGCAATTTGCCCATCCCAACAACTCCTGAAAAATAGGACCAGGCAGACATGAAGCACAGACTCTAGGCCCACACTTTCCTGTATTGCAGACCCCTCAGAGGCCATCTCCTTGCACTTTCCGAAGTGATTTGCTGCTGTCACCAAGGTCGCATTTGGAACAGGGATGTCTTTCCCATCCCAGAGCAGCTCTGGCTTTCCTATCAAGCTCGGCGCTAATGAGAAGTGAATGCTGCAATCTCGGAGCTCACTCTGAGGTCGCAATTACGTAAGGATTATTAACGAAGCAACAATGTCAAAATTGTGTGAAATCAAACTCAGATTTAAGTACTTAAAATAAACAGATATAAAGTAACAGATGTCCCGTTTTGTTCTCAGATGATTTCATCCCTTGTTAAAAATAAATGTCTGGCTTAAAAGGAGAAAAAAATATAAAAGGGACTTTACTCCCATGTTAAAAATTAATTGAATCCAGAGGTTGGTAAAGCAACTAAGTGGTGTGGTTTTTCTTTTTCTTTTTTTTTTCTTCAGGCAAAGATATATTTGTGTTGATTTTTATTTCAGCAAGTAATGAATTCATTGCATAGCCCCAACTTTGATAGGCCAAACTTAACGTCCTTTGAAACCCAAAGGGAAAATTTCTCCAAAGTTATTATGTAGATAAGAAGGGGGCCCAGTGTATCTATCTGAGGAGAATTTAGTTCCATGCTAAACCCCAAAGGATGCAACAGCAGAGGCATTGAAAATCAAGAGTCCTGATTGTCATTTTCCACAGCCACAGATTCCCTTAGGTGGGCTCTTGCCTTGGAATTTCAGTGTGAAATTCCCAGAGAAGACTCCTCCTGAAATTAGTAATGGGAAAGGCAAATTAGGTCATCTTGTTCGTCCCCCTGCCAGCTTCCTACACTGTGGTTAATTTTCTCTACTTTGATCAGATACATTTTAAATGTTTCAAGAGATGGAAATTACACTAGTTGTCTCCCTCTGGAGCCCCATCGTCTACTGATGTTGCGGGATGTTGCGGGACTTGATTTTCTGCCTTTGAGACTCAGAGGAATTTTTCTGAGAGTGGAAGGTGTTTGTGAACAGTTAGAAACTGCCTTTCCTTTCCCCCAAATTTCCCTTCAGTGTCTGGCTATGGCCCAACTCCTAGAGATTAGGAATCTGGGGAAAATGTTCATCTGCCCCAGCTCAAAAAAAAAAAATTAAGGCCCTGGGAACATTCAAAGAAAATAATTTATTAGTAGAATCTGAGAACAAAAGCAGGAGATTGATACTGATGTCCTTGAATGAAAGATGGAGCAGTCCATAGCCCTGACACCAGCTCTCTGTGTGAGGGTTATATGTAACAACATTTATTAGAGGAGATAAATAATCCAGATAGAAAACCACATGTTCCTAGGAAGAAAACATATGTCTCTAAGCTGTTAGATACCTAGAAAAGTGAAAAGTACTTTGGATTTTTGGATGAAATTGCTCTTTCTTCAAATTGCCATCTCTGAAATCTATAACTAAAAACCTCACCACTAGATTAGCAATAAAAAGGAAAAGATAGGATAGCAATGGTGGTTGAACACTTTGAATGTACCTAATGCCATTTAAAGATGTTTAAAATGGCAAAAGGAAAATGGTAGGAAACAAAAGGGTATATTCCATCTGTCTTAGAGGGAATTGGGGGCCCTTTATACGATGAGCAGAGCAGGTGACAATGGCAAGAAAGATGGCCTCTTTCACCTTGCTTCCCAGCATGCCCTCTGTGCTGGGAGATGGCCCTGGTAAGTGAATCTCTGTGGACTTGGTGACCTGAGGGCTGCTCTTATTTCATCCATTGTCCTGTCCCTCCCACCCCCCCTTTTCTTTACTTCATGCTGCCCCTTAGCCAAAGGGTGGCACAAAATGTTCTTTAAAGTACCCCAGTCTCTTTGTGTTGTTATTTTGTGTCTATCCTGATATTGCCATCCTCCTGTCCTACCACACCTTACATTTTGGTTTTTGAGTGTTACTAAGTTCAACTGTTAACAACCAATAAGATGGAAAGCTCAAGCCAGGCACCAGTGGATCACACCTGTAATCCTAGCTACTCAGGAGAGTGGGATCTGAGGATCACTATTCAAAGACAGTCTGTGAGGCAATGATCTCCAAATAGCCACCTAAAAGCCAAAGGTGAAATGGAGTTGTGGCTTAAGTGGTAGAGTGCTAGCCTTGAGCAAAAGAAGCTCAGGGGCAGTGTCCAGGCCCTGAGTTCAAGTCCTAAGACTGACACACACACACACACACACACACAAGTTCAGCTTTACTTGCAGCTGGGGATGACCACATGACTCAGTTCTGGATTACCAGATATTGATGAACCCTAAAATGGTGAACTCTGCTTCTTTGCTCCTTGGTGGTTAGAACAGCTGCCATCTTGCAATTCTGGGATGACACAGAAATAGAGAATTAGTCTTCAAGATAAACTAGAGCTTCTACATGGACCCTAGACATACAATTCAACACTGTATAATACTGTGTGTGTGTTTGTGTGTGTGTGTGTGTGTGTTTGGCTCTTACAGAAAGCCATAGTATAGCATTCTTAGCAGATATAAACTCTGTCATGTCATTGGAAATTTTACATTACTCACTCCTTTCAGTGAAGTGCTGAAGGCTGGTATTAAAGTACAAGTGCATTTTGTAAGGGGAACATTTTAAGTCATAGCAAGACGTTGATATCTTAGTTCAAGAGAGTTTATCAAAATAGTTATCTGTTCCCATAGCGGGAGTCTCAAGGAACAAGCTGGGTTTTGACATGAAGGAGGGGACTCCTGTCATCAACATTCTAAGAACTTTTCTATGGGGTCCCTACGTGGGGCCAGAGGACTAGGAGAGGTGGGCAGAGCTTGAGGGGAGATGAAAGAGACTAGAAAAGATGTCGAGAAAGCTGGTTGTTCCTTGACTTCTTCCTCAGAAAAAGCTTCTTCCTTGTACAGAAAGCTCGTCTAAGAGTCATCAACAGAATGTATCTTGGGAGGTTAAAATAGTGCCTGCTGCCTGGGAAGAAGCTGCTTGCCTGATGGCCACTTCATGTCTCACCCCTCTCTCAAGGGCCTGCTCCAGTCCCAGAGCCTTCCTTGCCCCTCCTCTTCCCAGGACCACACAGTACATGTCTCCCTACCTCTTCCCTTGCAGTGCGGATATGCACCTCTAAGCCTGTTCTGGTCTGAACCTCCCTAAGGGCCCCCTGTGGCTCTTCTTTGTGTTGGCATCTTCTGAGGCTACTGGTAATCAAATCAACATGTGTTGGGTGCTCACAGTTCACCAGATAGCAGTATCTTCAGCTACTTCCAGGATCCAGTTCCCTTTCTTATTCCACCGGCTTCCTCTATCTCCAGCCAGGACCTGAGGCCCTCCATGTTGTCCTGCAGGATGGGGCCTTGCTGCATAACAACCCCGGGCCTGTTCATCCTCCTCTCCTCAAACCATCACTCCTTACCAATAGCTCTTTAGTTGTAAAAGAAAAATCAGTCACTATAAGGTTTTTAGTAAAGGAAACAGCTTCACAAAGCTAGGGTATGAAAGCAAGAAAACATAAGCCCTGGATAGTGAGTATAATAGTAGTAGTAGTAATAATAATAATAATAAAAGAGCACACTAAAATCAGTCACATGCTGCACAGGAAGGAAGATCCCAACTCTAAGCACAGGTCCTTAACCTGGGAAAAGTGGCTGAAATGAGGGAAGTGGAGGCTCTGTCTAGCACTGCCAAACACAAGGATTTAGATGCTCCTCCTGCTGTCACCACAGCTGCTATCATAAGAAAGCAAGAGCTTGTGCACTAAGGATGCTGCACACACCCAGAAGCCTAAGGCACATGTAGATATTGCCATCAAATAATGGGTACAGGGCCCTGGAGTCACCAGCTGCTGCCTCCTGCTGCTGCCACTTGGACCAGACAATCAATTAACTAGTTAAAATACTGAAATGATGACTTCTCTCTGTTCCTTGTTTCCAGTACTCTGTGAGTGCTTGCTCCATATTGGCTAAACATAACCAAACCTGGCAAGGAAGTCTGTGATTTTGAGACCTACAAACACTGGACCAAAAAACCCAAAAAGTATGGAGCTAAGATCTACAAACCACTGACATGATCAGTTAGCATATTCCTGGCAAGTACTAAGTGCTAGATTATGTTATCATCATCATCACTATTATCATCATCATCACCATCATCATCATCATCATCATCATCATTTTTATCTCCATTATTCCTACCTCTGTTATTGCTATCAATCAAGTTATTAAGGTTCCATTTCTTGAAGTTCAAGTTATTGAAGTTCAAAGCCTTAATTTCTTTATCTTCAAAATGAAGAGGGTAGGCTAGATGAGTGCTAAGATCCTTCCAAACAAATTATTTTTTTCTTGCTTTAATTTGTCCAATCAAGAAACATTCAGCATGTAGCTTATCTGAGTGATGCACTGAGCTGATATTCATATGATTAGCAAGATCAAGTTTGTACTGAAAGGCAACAAGCAAGCAAAGGACAAGGACAAGTCAATGAGTAATTATGCTTTGTAGTAATAGTGAACACATCCTGCTATTAGGGACATCAAAAAGTGACTCCCAGTCCAGTGCTCTTTTTCTGCATATCTTATTGGCTCTCTGGTGGTTCTAGCAAAGCCTACCATCAGGAAAATTTTTCTTCTGCTCTTGTATATACACATAACCAGTGGAATCCAATAAGCTCCATTTCCCACTGTCCTTCCTCCAGCTCAGCCCAGTACCACTTGTCAGCAATGTAGCAGGGAGATGAGCAGCAGAACGGGACAGCAGCCCAGGGCCTGGTCAGCACCTGAAGAGCAATCAGGGCAATAAGAAATGTAAAAATATGAATGCTCTGGGTCTTTATGATTTCCCTGTTTGCCCAATCCGTCACTCTGCTACCCATGGATTTCCCACTATTACTCATGACCCTAATGTGGAGCAGGAGACCCTGTGTATTCCATCTCTTATTCCCGCTCACTCCAAATGCATTTCACATATTGCCGTGGAAACGTCAATTCCCCAAGTCAAGAAGACCCGTTTCCCAGAAGCTTCTTCTACAAACTCTAGAATATAGATGAGCCTGGCCCAATCACGCGCTGCAGCTGGGCCCAGTGGATTTGCCGCACACCTGCATTGGAGGTAAATCGATTGGTGCTTCTTAATCCTGGCTACTACCAGGCAGGTTCTCTCCTACTCATTGAAGCTTAGTAGCAACATGCCCTTCACTGTAAAGAGAATTTTTTGTCCTATCACTAGGGACTAAAGGTCAAAGTTTAAATCTATATTTAATGCCATTTTCTGAAAACTGGATTTGTGATTCCCTTTATGCTGGTATTACATATCTTAAGGGATTTCAGGGGGAGAAATCTGGGAAGCCCAGTTTCTGAGAATGACCTTTACTTTAAATGTGTAAATAGGATGAAGCTTGTGTTTCTGGTTTTTTAAACCTTCTAATTGTGCTTCAAAAGACAGTCCTAGAAAGCAAAGGCTGTATGGAGTAGCTACACAAGTCACTTGGAGAAGAAGAGACTTTGATTTTTATCTAACACAGATAAAAGGCCAAAGGTTAATGGCTCATGCTCTTTTGGCCTGCTAGGGACAGTTTCCTTTGAAGCTTTGTACCTTGAGCTATGGTGATCCCACATTAGAATATGCAAATAGTGCAGCCTTTAACTGTCTCAGAAAAGGCAAAGTTCAAATTTACTTAATTCTATTTTTCCTCTGAATTTTATAAAACATTATTGAAGTGGCATCAGAGTATCATTCAGAATGTCAGTTTTAAAATATTTCAAATATTTACCTAAGGTTTTTTTAACAGCAGCTTTCACAGTCTGAATGTGGCACTAAAGGCAGGTATAAAATTGACTTTCTTTGCACTTCATGTGTTCAAACTTGTGTATTTAAAAGGTAGGGATAGAAGTTTCTCAGTTTTCCAAATGTCCCCAGTCAAGTGATAGATAGATAGATAGATAGATAATAGATATGTACATACATAGAGAGACTAAAGAGACCTAATAATTGCAACAATTAATCAGTATGCCATAATAAACTGAGTTTTAAAAAACAGATTGCTTCTTTTCCATAATTATCATATAATCCTAATCTCTCAGACTCCCATAACTTGGCAACTGTAATTTTGAAATAAAATATTTGTTCTCCCTGTAAAAAGGACACTCTCCATAGAAAGAAGGTTGACTACGGAATTGTATTTCATTGCGCAAGCATGTAGTGTCCTCTATGTCCATGAACCTTTCTTGCCATCATAGCAACGATGCCCTGGGATGCCCACGGCCAAAGCAAGCCTCCCCCACTTGCCAGTCACTATCACCAGTCTACCAATGTTAACCCAGGAGTGGTAGCTTTCCTGCAGACAAAGAAACTGAGGCCCAAGGAGTCATAACTGATTCAGCTTCCATTCCGAAGTGTCTGCAGCAGGTGATCACCCCATGCCTTTCTGAACCCAGCTGATTTCCCTTGAGTCTGGGAGGAAGCTCCTGGGCTCTCACCATCAAAGAAATAGTCCATTACAAACCAAGCCATTTATTGGAGCTTTTATTATTTTATTTTGTTATTATTTTACTCTCATACACAGATATTACTTGGATGTTTTCTTCATCAGAAAGCAGATTCAGAAACAGGTTGTATAGGACAGGGGCTGCTGTTTTCAGTCACTTTAATGACCAGGTCACTCTAAGCTGGTCTGATGGACTGAAGCTGTACAGCCCGGGGGCAAAATTTGTCCATAGTTTACAGCTTCAGTAAACTCCAGTGTTTTGAGAAGTATCTAAATGCCACTTTACCATCATCCTAAACTTTCCTCCCAGGCTTTAACTGTCCCAACTGCCAGCAGCGTCCATCCCCTGAAACCCCTTAGGGATAATCAGTTTTCCTGTTCTGTTCTTCATTGTTTTCTAGGTTGGTCTTTTGATTCCTTATTCTTGCAAACCTCTGACTGCCTTCTCACCTTTGTCCCTTTGCCCCCAAAGAGCTGTCGCTGAAGCCACTGTTGACCCTTGCCTTTTTCTGGAAGGCCTCTCTTCCTCAGGCATCCTTTATTTAACTGTGCCTGCCTTAGGCAAAGCTGATTAAACTAGCTTCCCTCACTGTCACGCTTTCTTCCCTGGGGCTTTGTGCTACCTCTGGCTTTCTTCTTACCTCTCCTGTGATCTTTTACCTTCTGTTCTCTGAGCTCCCTTCAATTCTCCCTCTGCACTTTGTTTCTGTGTGACCTCTTCTATTCTTCACTTTTAACTGTAGCAATGCGTGGGAATGTCTTTAAACACACACACACACATTCACACACACACACACACACACACACACACACACACACACACACACCCTGAACACACTCTCTTCTTCCTATTCACCTCTACATCACTCTCAGCTCTCTTTTAAAGCTAGTTGCCACCAAGTCAAAGCAAAATCATATTTTATTGTCTTTGCCTAAGGCCTTTCTTATCACCTGCCAAACTCCTAATCTGTAGGCCAAGAGTCCTAGTATGATTTGTCATATTGAGTCCTTGTTCCAAGGGATCTTCAAAATTCATTTTTTTCTCCATTATAGTAAATGACTTAATTCAGGGTTCTTATATCTTACACCTTGGCTAATAAAATAGTTGACATTTTTTACAATGTAACCCAAGACAAAAACCAAGACTTTCACCTTGAGGCAATCTTAAATGGCTCATCTAGCTATATAATACATTGGAAACAACTTATTTACTTCAGAAATTTAATAAATATTTATGGGTCACAGATATAGGTAAGGAGATGGTCTATGGACTAAGTCAGGAAGACCAGGATTCATATTCTGCCTCCATCTCTTTCTGGGACCCTAAGGTTTAGCTGAATGTGTCTGAGCCTAATTCCTCTTCTGCCAGAGGTAGGTTAGAATGGGAGTGCCCCTCTTATGAGCTTGTTGTAAGGAGTAAGTGAAATTATGTGTATAAAAGTGTATACCCAAGTCTCATACAAAATATTACTCAAAAGTATTATCTATTATTAAATAGTATTCAATAGCTAAAGAGCAAACTTAAAGAATAAGGACCAAACCTTCTTCCAGATTAACTTCTGACTCTAATTTTTGTTTTCAGTCTCTCATGATTGACCACAAGTGATTTCCATTGCCTCACAGGCCAATTTCTAGTTTCTTTCCTGTGATGAACATTTTGGGAATGAACAGTTCAATATGAATCAGGCAGCTCCCCAGCTTTGTGTAATAAGCTCTCAATATATCTCTTCACTCTGTTGGCTCCCACTGTCTGAAAACTTCACAGTACCTATGGGTCATCTTGTAGGACAAGTGTGTGCTATAGGAAAGAATTCTCTGACTCATTTAACCTCCAACCCAGTTCAGCTGGCATGTATACTAGTCTTCTATAGAAGTTTTACCAGCAGGTTAGCTCATTTCATTACATTGACCAGTACATTCAATAGCATTTTAAAGAAAAGTCAGTTCAATCAAAGAAATAGGAAATTTTCTGTAGTCTTAAGTTTATGGGTTTTTTTTTCATTTATTCTTCTTCCTCTACCCCTTGATTATAGGTGACCCATCCTTTTAATTGAGGCAAAACAGTTAGATCTAGATTACATAAATCTGTGATTACATAAATCAAGTGAGTTGCCTTGATCAAAGGGCCAAGAAGTAGGAATTTCACTATCTTTTTAGCATTTTTTTTTATTACCAATTCTGTAAAATGGAAGTTTGCAGCTCAAGTGTTAGCAGTTGTTCCCACAAGAAGAAAAGGGAGCCTGCTGTCACTGCCAGGGCTAAGAATTGGAAGCAGGACACTTAGAATCCATGGTTACTGGGTGATTAATTCTCTCCCTCAACTTCTATATCTGTAAAATAGGAATTAGTAGTATCCTAGGCTGGCCTGAGATTACTGAGTAGGAACAGCCCTGAAGCAGCATATAAAATGCTTTAGGGAGATTGTTGTACAAAAAGATTGGGCACAGTGGCTCATACCTGTTAATCCCAGTTACTTGGGCCAGACTGAACAAAAGCATGAGACCCTATTTGGAAATATAATTAAAGCAAAAAAAGGCAGTGGTGGTGGCTCACATGTGAGAGTGCTCAAGTCTCTAAGTCCAAAGCTCAGTCCTGCAAAACACAATCAATGATTATATACTTGATTACCAGTTTCCAGATTTAGCATATCAATCATGTTATGCATGAAGGATTGAGGGTCCTCCTGTTTTTATTTTACAAAGGCTTCCCATAGAGCTAGTTTTGAATGTCCAGATCCTGGCCTCACTCTAGCTTGCTTGTCATCTGAGTTAAGTAGTAACTAGGCATGTGATGGTAACATTGTGTAATCTGCAGGGTCTCCTATTCCACATTCTACTCCTTTCCCAGCATTTTACTACAGCTGCTGAACCTATTTCACAATAAAGACCACAAAGTTGCCTTTTGCTGCTATCTGAAATACGTTGTGACTTTAATCCTTTAAAACCACAGCACAGTGTCACTTTTCTCACTTTTTCACTGTTCCAATGGTGAAGCACATATATTGCAAGAACATCCATTCCCTCTACTTCCCACAAGACCCAGCAAAGTCATTCTTCTTTGAATGACAGAGATGCCCCTAACAACACTGTAATGGGATTCCCTTCCCCCACCATGGTTACCTTTTTGTGAAGACAGCTGTGTGGTATCACTCTGCCCTCAGATTGCCTTACACAGGGACAACCCTTCCCAAGGAACCTACCACACTTGACTCCCTTATCTCCTTGAAAGTGTATGCTGTAGTCATGGGAAATTAAGAAAGTTAAATGTACCACCTCTCCTCAGAGAAAGGCTCTGGCCTTGAGCTTCCTGGACCTATTTCTCCTCCTTAATGTGATTCCGTATCATGCTTCTTTTTTTTTTGCTTTTAGTTCTTTAAATTTATTTTATTTTTTAAAATTATCTTTAAGGAATCATAAAAGGAGTTTTGATTCAACATGTTCATTTGTGAGTACAATGCATCTTTATATATATATATATATATATACATATTAAATTGCAAAAATACTGTATAGAGGGGTTATAGTTACACGAGTAAGGTAATGTGTACATTTCCTTTTGAGCCTTGTTACTGTATCATGCTTCTTGAATAAACCAACATGGAGCAGATGAGAAACTGGTCTCTGGAAGGGGAGGGGATGCATATTTTTATTCATGTGCTCACTGAGTGGAGAAGTCAGACGAGTCATACCTTGACCCTCCCCATGGAAGCATGCCAACGGTCAGCTTGGAATGTCTAAGGATGGAGACCTTGCTGCCAATTGAATTATGCAACCCTACAATTCTTCCAGCAGTGAATCACCTTCCTGCAGTGAGCCCAGAAAACTTTAGTTCAGCTCTATGCAGAGGCCGGTTCACATTGCTGACATGTCAGACTAGCCCTCTCCTGAGACCAGATGGGCAACATATCTTTGTGTCCTTCGGTGCCTAGCACTGTGTCCGATGCCTAAGGAGCCCTCACTAATTGTCTGCCAGATGAATAAACACAGTTAAAATATCAGTTGACAACCAACCCACTTCAAAGGATGAAGAACTCTATTTCTGGAAACTGTATTAAAGTAATTGGTTCACAGATTAAATCACTAAAGCGCTTACTGGACAAATGAGTGAGTGACTTTCTTGGCACACTTCATAATAAGTGACACATCTTTGATCAGTCACCAGAAATGTGAGTTTAGCCATCAAGTATTTATTGAGACCAATTTACATGCCTAGAATTGCTCCAGTACTCTGAAGAAGGGTAGCATGGGAAAGGAGATGTAATGAGTCCAGGGTTTTGTCCCCATGCATCTTGATACTAATGAGGAAGACCAGAAAGCCCTCTATAAATCTCTTGGACAATATCAGCTGTGCCTCAATTTTCTGAACAAACTTGCTAGGATATAGCTTTGGCTCAGCAAACCAGATTGGTTCTGGTCACAGTGTCTGGAGAACACATCATGTCACAATGCACTATGGTCACATCATTAAAACATCCAGACAGGCGTTCAAGCATCATGCAGCCAAACCAGTGTCTGTGGGGAGATGAGTGGTTCCAGTAAAATCACAAGTCCGGGAACAGGAAAGCCAAGTAGAAAACTTCAATGAAGAGGCCGACTGGACAGGGAACTTGCCAGCCTTTCCTACAGAGCCATTGTCTCTCTTTTCTTTCTGCCTAAATTACCTAACATCTTTTGATGTAAGCCTAGTAAAGACTTTTATGGATAACTTAACACCTATTCCCAATGGCTTTTCCTTCACATCCCTCTACTATAGCAGTTAGAAATATATATATGATTTTTCCTTGCTTCCTTTGTGGTCCCTCTGACTCATGAGATGAATACCTAGGTTTGGTGGAAGCTCTGGACTGGCTTCATTGTTCCTAACGCTATCTCTCACCCAAGTATTCCTGCTTGGACACAGACACAATGTCTCACATTGGGCACCCTCTTGAGAACATGAGAAAGTTTTCAAAATGAACACAGAGACATCAATTCTGATATCTTGAGCCACCAAAGTTGCACAGACTTCCTATTATGTAAGAAAATTCAACTTTGTTTTCTGTTACTCACAGCTAAATGCACTGCTACCTAGATTCCAGGGTAAAATAATCTACTAAAACTTTTTTTAAGAATGATCAAGGATCTGTCAGCAGTTACTACAGATGAGAACGAGATAGTTGTAATGAAGAGACTGGAATTTCTGGGATATAAAAATAATAATTCATGAAAGGATGATTGTGTGTGGCTATAAGTTTGGGATATGTAAGGGCCTTTTATCTACTTCCCCAATGGATTTTACACCATTGAATCTTTTTAAATAAAGTGTTCTTAACAATAAAACCTCCATTAGTAGCTAACTATCTTCCAGTTAGCTACTCTTGAGTAATTGGGAAAGCTCATACCATTCATAACTATTAAGACCAATGTGTTAGATTTTCCAAGGCACTTTTATATACATCATCTGGCATGATTGCCATACACTTTATAAGCTCCACAAATATAGAGGGGCCCAGTGCCTGTCTGGTTCAGTAGTGAATCTGTGAATCTTCAAGAAAACAGTTCTATAAGCTTGTCAATCTGTGCATGAGAAATATATGCTGCTTTTATTATTTTTACTAACTTGTATGTAAAGTTAATCTTGCATGCTGTTTCATGGTGATGTTAAGGGCAGTTACAGCCCAAATGTCCAATAACTGATGAATGGATAAGCAAACTGTGGCACATCTGTCTAGGGGTACATCATTTAGCCATAAAATGGATACGTGTACAAGTATATACCACAACGTGGATGAGCCTTAAAAGCAACAAAAGAAGCCAGATACAAAGACATGATACATGATTCTGTTTCTATGAGGTACTCCAAATAGGCAAAGCATAGAAACAGAAGGATATTACTGGTTAATAAGGTTTGAGCAGAGGGGAAATGGGGAGGGGATAAATGCTAATGAGTATGAAATTTCTTCTTGGAGCAATTAAAATATTGTAAAAGTTGATAGTGGTGATGATTATACAACTCTGTGAATCTACTAAAACTTTTTGAATTGTGCACTGTAAAAAGGCAAGTTTTATGGCATGTAAATTATACCTCAATAAAATGGATATAGATCTCATGGTGGTTAAGTGCTCAGACTATAGAATCAAACATCTTGGGTTTGAACATCAACTCTGTCACATACCAGCTTTGTGATTTTGGCCAAGTTACTTAATGTTTTTGTGACTCAGTTTTTTTTTTATCTGCAGAGTGAACATACTAAGGCTCCCTATGTCAGAAAAATGTTGGGGAGAATTAAATATATTAAAACATGTGAAGTGCTCAGAATTATACCTTACCCATAGAGAGCACTATGGAAGTACATATCATAGTTCTTGTCATTACCATTATTTAAACACAAAGTTTTTTTTTTAAAAAATCTGACATAAAGACCATTGTTCATATCAAGTTATAAATAAATCTATTTGGAACCCCCCTCCCCACACCATTTTCTCAGCTGGAGAGTATAGTCATATGCATACAAAACCATGAGTTTATGTGCTCAAAGGGAATTCAAAGTATGCCTCATTTTCACTGAGAGTCAAAAAAGAGCTTGCAAGAGCCCATAGTTTGTCTCACTCAGTATCAGTGGGAACCAGGCATACATATCTCTCCTGTAGAAAGAGATATTCCTGGAGTTCCTGATTGAGGAACTCCACTACCTGAAGGCAGTCAGTACCACTTACAGAAGACTTTCCTACCCTGGATGTTAGCTACTGTGTGTCCAGAGGACTATAGATCCATAAAGAGGGGGAAAGAGAGACCTCCATAGTGTAATGATTATGTTATAGAGCAAACAGCTCTCTAGTCCCAAGCAGCAGGTCTATATCAAAAATATCACAAACACTCTCAGAGAACCGTTCTCTTGTGCTGTGCCTCTCATTCTTCCTGGGCTCAAAACCCTGTCTACCAGACCAGATTTGAAATAGTTGTTCTCGTCATTATCTCTAACATTATCTCTAAGATATCTCTTCTTCATTTCCCTAACAGTGGAAAAAAAAGGAAAATGGGAAGACTAAGTTCCTTATGAAGTTAAAGGAACAATAAGAAACAGGTAGGATCTGGCTTGGTTAGCAAAATACTCTGTCCACTGTAGAGAGAAAACCACCAGCTCAACAATACAGGAGCCTGAAATGAAAGAAATCAGTCTTTTAAAGGGTTAGGCAATAGGATTGATTTAGTAGGGTTTTGGAGGAGTGGAAAGTGGGGGCTTGTTTTATTTGGGGTTTTGGGGTTTTTTGAGACAAGATCTCATTATGTAGTCCGGGCTAGCCTCAAAGTCATGATCTCCTAATTCAGCCCCCCAAAGGTATGTGTCTAGTTAGTAGTTATCAGTCCCTTAATTCATGTCTGGCACTTGGCTAGCACCAGGAATAAACAAGATGAATTAATACAGAATCTAACCTAAATAACAATCTTGAATCAGAAGAAATAGGGAAGAATTTAATATACTTTTTCCCACTGAAACATCACTAATATGCTATCACATTCGGGTGACCAAGGCACATTGCCAGTCTGGTCCCTCCATCTCCCTCCATAGAGAATAGAAAGATAAACATTCTTTTATATGGTTTTATTTTCATGAACTAGGAGTGGTCTTAATAGACAACAGGCCCTGCTCTCCAATTACTGCCAGAAAGAAGAGCCACAAACCATCTACCCTGAAACTTCATCCCCCAAACACTTAACTGGCTCAGAATTCACAATTCTATATAGCAGTTATCTTTTGCTCTATAATATGACCAAGTGTTTCTGATACTTTCTATTCTAAAACTCCAGGATCATCCATTAAGGATCCAGTTCCTGTGTGGGTATCTTATAGTATTCCACTAGGATTAAAAAAAAATTCTCTTGAGACTTGTTATATAACATTTAAAAAACAGATTAGAATCACTTTGGAAAGATTTTCAACAGGAGCAAGAAATTTAAAATAAAAAAAGGAGAAGGTAAGCCAGACACAATGAAGTACAACTTTAGACACAACTACGTGGGAAGCCGAAGTGGGAGAATCGCTTGAGTCCAGGGGCTCAAGCAAGAGCAGCCTGAGTAACATGAAGAGAACTTGTCTCAGAACAAAAAGGTCTAGTCTTTTATTAACCAGATTATCTACTACCTTTAAGAAGTCTTTTAGGATGCCTTTTAGGATTATAGTCACCCACCCAAAGTATTGTCCACCCAGCACTTTTAAGGGGTCTACTTCAGTGTTTGAATAGTGACTAATATTCATTGGCCAAGAATTGAAAGTAGGGACTTGGACAGATATTTGTGTACAAACCCAAGAAGAGATGCTCAGCATCACCAGTCATTAGGAAAATGCAAATCAAAGCTATAATGAAGGGTCATCTTATACATGTGTTAGCATGGCTATTAACAGAAACAAACAACTGAAATAACAAGTGTTGGTGAGGATGTAGGAATACTGGAACCTCAGTGCAAAGTTGGAATGTAAAATGTGAGCATGATGCTAAACAGTATGGGGGCTGTTTAAAAAATGAGAGAGAACATTTTAGAAGATAATTCAGAAAGTCTACTTCTTGTTATAAACCTCAAAGAACTGGAAGCAGGCTTTAGAAGCTATATTTACATATGCTCATAGTAGCATAATTCCCAATAACCAAATGACAGAAGCAACTCAATAAATAGTCTATAAATAGATGTATGGATAAACAAAGTATTATATATATACATATATATAATGCTATGCAGCCTTAGAAATGAATAGAATTCTGATATGTCCATAGATATATATGTATCAGAAATTTATATATATAGATATATAAAACAGAAAAATCTTGAAGACATTATTCAGTGTAACTAGGCATAAAAGAACAACTATTACTTAATTCCATTTTTATGCAGTAGCTATACTAGTCAAATTCATAAAGACAGGAAGTAGACTACAGTTTCTAATGGAATAAGAAGCAGTTAGTTTCTTAGGGACAGAGTTTCAGTAGGTAATGAGTGTTCTTAAAGCCATTGAATTGATGTCTAATATTGGTAATGCAATAACTTTTGTGTTATGTATATTTTATAATAGTAAAAGAATTAAATATATTTCTAAAAAGAACAGGTAGGCTTTGAGTGCCACTTGCATGTATGTGAGTAGTGGCCACCAATCATTTATTCTCTTCAGAATCTTAAGATATCTCCCATCCAGGCTTGATTATGCCATAGCCAGATGCCTCAGCCCCATTCTCTATCCCCATCATCTAATAAGGAATGTCTGATTAGGTGGCCATTGCTATATCCACATGTGACCTATGAAAGTAATAGTGTTTCCTCATCGTCATCAGTGCTCTGTGTTTGTACTGAATAGGAATAATTTCAGAATGCTCCTGCTGGCCTTTTTTAAAAGGTAAAAAAAAAAAAACCTGCAACATTTTTAGGTCTTTCTAATCTTTTGTTCTTTCAAGTAAATGCTTTTCTAAAGGATGTCTGTGAGCTATTAAGAGGAACATAATGAATATTACCAAACCAGACAAGTTTAAAAAAGGAAGCAGAAGAGGAAGGGAAGGAGAAAAGGAGGAGGAAAAGGAAAAAGAGAAAGAAGGAAGAAGAAAAGGAGGAAGAAAAGAAAAACAAGAAGAGAAGGAGGAACAGTGGAGAAAGAGAAGGAGAAGATGAAGAGAAAGGAAAGAGGATGAAGAGAAAGAGAATGAGAAGGTGGAGGAGGAAGATGAAGAGAAGGAGAAAGAGAAAAGTATTGCTATCTTGCAGAAGTTCTCTCTACCTCTTTTATACCAAAGGATCTTCATCCCATAATAAATGCAAACATGGAAAGGCTCACAAGCCTGCGTGCCTCTTCAGCTAATGACAGCCTCAATTATGGGACCTAATCCTGCATTCCTGACACTCCCCTCCTCCCTGCATAACTTCCAGGGGAGTCAAAGGCCCCTTGCCCTGGTCCTGCCAACGAGGTATTAGTTATGCAGGAGCGGTGCCTGGGGCATGCTGGTAAATTTAAGGGTCTGTTCATATAACTACACACACTTGGAAGCCTTAAATTCTCACACTTTGACTCTTCACCTTATACTGAAAAAGCCACAGTAAAAAGCCACAGTAACTCCATTAAAAAATATAAAATTCCTCCACAGGAAATGAATACTAGTTTGCTTCCAATTTACATTGGTTTTAGGTTTCTCCTTCCTCTCCCCCTTTTTATTTTTCATATTAGGGTTCAGTTCTATGGAAAATATTTCCTATAAGCAAACACATACATCATGCTGGGTCTTGGCATTGTATTTACTAAACTGGGAGAAACATCTTTGAGTTGCTGTCTCTCACTCTTCAGTAAAACAGTGGGAATTCTTCACAAATTCACCCATAAGCTGTTCTCTTTAAGTTGCCCTAGGAAGACATCTAATGACCTCTGGCTTATTGAGAAGTGGCCTTGTTTTATATAAACTAATCATCCAGTCAGCTATATTAATAACAAGACCATAACTCATTTTCATCCTAGGCACACACTGTACATTATTAGCCTCCTAATTAATCCCAGGCAATTCCGGGGGCAGGTATTATTAGTTCCAATTTTCCTCACTGCTCTTCAAGCTGGAGACTCTGCAAACAGAGGTTCATGCTCCAAGTCCCACAGGCATGCCCCTGAGTCCCAGCCCACAATCTGCTGCCTGTAGGCACTGTCCCTCCAGACTGACTTGGGAAGCCTTAGTAATGAACCCTCCTCTGCTGATCTCTGGGGCTGTGGGGTTTCTTCCGGGAGAAAGAACCTGGGTCAGCAGATGTCCAGCAAGCCTGCCTAATGGACAAAGTCAACAGCAGCTTCCCTTGAGGCAGAAGGTAAACTCAAAGCCATGATACACTGAGCGGGAAGCTGGGATTCTCAAACATCTGCCCCTAAGCCCTTCTTACACCTAGAGAAGCAGGGAGGTGGTTCTGGGCACCAGCAGTTTGCCAGCTGTTCAAAGTCAAGGCCTTGGATGGAATATTCCAAACTTCCTCTTACCATCTCTTTGCTTCACACACATAAAATCATTACTCCATGGCCTTTGATGACATGGTCTCCAATAGAGGAGACTGTTAAGTTCACAAAGGAGCTTTCTTTCCTTTTCTCACCACCTTAATTCTCAGAATCTGGCAAGGTAAGCACTGTATCTAGCCATCCTCAGAGAGGATCAAGTTCTCTGCCTATGAGGCCTCTGGCAATCTTTCCCTTCTTGCATAAGGCAAGACTACAGGTTGAGGTCAGGAGAGCCATGTTCAACTCTAACCCATCATATCTTCCTTAACTGGATGAGCTATTTAGTTTCCCCAAGCTTTCTCATCCCTACAACAATAACTGTACTGTGACACAACTTCCTTTGGGGTGAAACAACAGATCTTTTGGGTTCTGTTCCAATTAGTCAGTCAACATAGTTCAGCACAGGGGCCTTCACCATCTTTTCTCCCCATTTCTCCCTTAGGCACTTTTGTCCAGCCCAATAGTAGCTTGCTTGGGAACTCTTTCTAGGGTTTCTGTGCTGCCCCTCAGCTGTGCATGCTTTCAGCCACATCTGTAGCCCTGGAGGAAGAGGAGGGAGGAGAAGAAGAAAGAGAAAGAAGAGAAAGAGGAGGAGAAACAAGATTAGAGAAAGAGAAGGAGGAGGAGACTTTGGAAAAAGGGCTGGGATTTTGCTGTGTGCCTGCCAGTGGGTTTCCTTGGCTATGGATTAGGGAATGTAAGGCCTAACTTCTTCTCCAGAAGTCCTCTTGCAGATCACACCCTCTGAGGAGATTTTCTTGAGATCATTCCCTTGCTTGGCCTCTTCCCCTTCCCTTACCAGGCTCAGCTTTAATTAATAACTTGTACATGACCCTCATTTCCAGGTGTTTCTGGGGACTGCCTCCAAAAATAATACCCATGGTTTCAGCTACACCCAGCCCAGACTTCTCCAAGTTCCAAATCCATCAATCTAAATTCCTGCTTGACAATACTTGTACTTCTCAACAGCAGTCCCAAAGTCAACATGCTCAAAACAGAACTTATGGTCCTCCTACTAGTTCACTGCCCTCCAGCATTTCCCAGTTCAGTGAATCCCACCCATTCTCCTCTCCCTAGAAGATTCCTAGGAATCTTCCAAGGTTTTTCCTTACCTTTAACCCCCCCAGCCTGCCCCTCCATGTTGTACCAGCCATCTCCAAGTTTGTGTCTGTTTTGCCTTCTACATTAAATCTATGTAACTCCCTCCATTGCTTCTGTCACCATCCTGTTCAAGTGCCACTGAACTATTTGTCTCTATAACTTTACATACCTCCCTTCCAATTTCCACCATTAGTAATTGTTCCCCAAAGACCCGTCTAATCATTTCGCTTCCAGACACAGAACTCTTTAGTAGATCTTCAAAGCTCCCAGGCAAAGCACAGAGATGCTCAGCCTGGCTCACCTCATGTCTCTTTCTTGCCCAGCCACAGGCATTTGCCTGCTTTGGCGTTTTCCCTACATGCTCTCTCTTCCCTCTGTACCATATTCGTTCTTGCCAGACCTCCCACTCAGCTCAAGCATGGCTTCCCCCTGGTAACTACATTTGCTCTCCCTGCCTAGGACAAATTCCCTATTTCCAGTTTCTGGAACACTGTGTACCTCTTCTCCTCTACCTGCAGAGTAGCAAGACAGTTCAGCCCAGTAATCACAAATAGAAAGCTGAGGGATCCCATGACTCTACAACTCACATTCAAGTTCTAGAAGTCTATGGCCATGTGTGCCTTGAGCATAGTAGCTCATAGTAAGCATGTGGTAAAATTCATCGTGACTAACCTTCGAAGATGAGAAACTCCAGGAGCAAGTGAGGAGGAGTATTTCCCTTAGGACAAGCAAGAACAAACAGTGTCTCTTGTGGTCCAAGGGTCTAAGTTGCTTCTGTATGTATCTTCAGCTGGTGGGAACTGAAAGCAAAAATAACAGGATTCTGCTGTAAAACAGGGAGCTATCTTCTTGGAAAAGAAGGAGACATAAAACACATTGCTAAGTATTAGTTTAAAACATTTATCTGCATTGTCACCTGTCTTAAAAAAAGAATACAAGGGGCCAGGAGCAGGTAGCTCATGCTTGTTATCCTAGTTACTCAGGGGGCTGAGATTTGAGGATCACTGTTCAAAGCCAGCCCAGGCAGGAAAGTCCATGAGGCTCTTATCTCCAATAAACTACCAAGAGAGCTGGAAGTGGAGCTGTAGCTGAAGTGGTAGATTGCTAAACTTGAGGAAAAGAAGCTCAGTGACACCACAGAGGCCCTGAATTTAAGCCCCAGGACCTGCAGGGGGATAAAAAGAAAGTTAAGGAAATTGGGTCTGGTGGCACATATCAGTAATACCTGCACTTGGCAGGCAGAGAGATTTCAAATCGTAGGCTCGCCTTGGCAACGTAGTGATTTTCAAGCCAGCCTGGGTTACCTAGAGAGTTCCAGGCCAGCCTGGAATTAGCAAGACCCTGTCACAAAAAACAAATGTAAATTTGAAATCACTGTGCTGCTTACTTTTGCAATTAGAGGGGGAAGGGCCAATTGTGGGGCTTCTGTCACTAGCCAAGGGCTCAGCGACTGCATGATCACAGTTCTTCTAGCAGTACCTCCACGATTTAAGTACTGTTGGCTTCTCTTTCCAGATAAGAATTATCTTACCCAAGGTGGCATAATGACAGAGTAGATGAGTTTGGCTTTTGTTCCAGTCTTGCCTGAGCACAAAGCCCTTCTTCTAGCTCTGTGTAACTTCATTTAAGTCTCTACTTAGACTTCCCAGCAAATATCTGAAGGTTCATTTACTTGAAAAAATGTTCACCTGGGAATGTCTAGTATTCCCAAATGCAGTATAATTGTTTCTACTTAATTTCTTTAAGAAAATCTACCATGAAAGTATCCTGACCAGGAGATTTTGTATTTTGAACTAGTGTGAGTCAAAGTAGATATCCTGGGTGGGTGAGAGACATGGGCCAGGTAGCATTTATTTTCCTTATGTCTTGAAACCAGTAGGTAGTCAGCAAGCACTTGGGAGATAAGATTTGACTTTGTCACTGGACTATCACAATAAGACAAAGTGTTAGAGATTTCTGATTCCATTTATTTTCTTCTCTTATCATGCAAATCATTTTCAAGATTTTGGCTTGTCTGATGAAAATGAAATAATATACTTGGAAGCACAATAGTGAATTGTTTTTCTCTTTAACTGGTGCATGATGCAATCATAATAGAGTTTAGGAAAGGCAAGGGGACATGGGCATGGCTGAAGCCTTTGAACAGAGAATCAAATCCATGTATTTACCCTATCTGCTACACAAAACCCAAGGTAAATAACACACCTAAAGCTGGTTCTCCATCTGGGACTCGATGGTAGGTCACAGCTAGTGACTATGATAAGGGAGGTCATCCCACTCTCAGGAAGAGTAATAATGTCCCAGCCATCTCCTGTATAACTCACTTCATTATTCTGCAATATGGCATGCTTTATTTATTCCCCATTGCCAGGCTTGTCTTGCTGTGTCTGCCTTGGGTTGACAAGTCAGATGGTGGGAACATAAGAGAAACTCAAGTTCTCAGCCGTGGAGAAAGTACTTGATAAAACCATCCAGAACCAACACTAGATTACACTGGATGGCTTTTTATAGTGCTTTTGCACATTAACATCAGGACTGAAGCTTGCTGCCTTCTTTCTAGAACATTCTGTCTCAGATCCTCTCTCCTGGTTCAGATCTCCATCCAAGATTTTCTTCCCTGACCACTGATATGAACAGACCTTTGCACTGTGCATTCCCCCCCCCAAAGAACAACTTTCTCTCAAACAATTTTATCTTTCTGTTTGTATATTTCTTTCCCTGCTCTGAAATGTCAGAGCTCTGTCTTGATAACTCGTTTTCTGAGGCCTAAAACAGTGTCCAGAACATTAGAAGCACTCAATATTGTTCATTATGTTGACAGATTAGTAAATGACTTAAGTATCCTGGCTCTAAGAAGATTCTCAGGTTTCAGAGGTGAAGTAAACACCTATATATCTGTGACATTAAGCCAGTACCCTGAAGTTACCTATCAAGAACAGTGATTATGTCTCAAATCTAGGTCTTCTACCTCTGACTGGAGTCTTCTTACAAGAAGAAACATGAACTTTTGCACCAAAGTGGGTCATACTGGGGACTCTTAAAATTAATCACTTTATCTATGATCATTAAATGCCAGCACTTGGGAGTACAAAAACCCTGAGCAAACCCTCTATCTGGTCCTAAGCCAGAGATGAAAACTCATCGACAAGATGAATTCAAAGGTACAGCTGGAGAGTGCTTCCTACTCCACTGGCTCTGAGGGTCATTTCCCTTCTGTCCTTGTCCACCATGCATCTGTGTTCACTACCCCCTCCCCACCACTTTCCCTGGCTTGAGACTTCTCTGGGTTCTTCATTCCAGGTCGCTCTTCCCCAGCTCTAGACTTTAAGGCAATTTTCCTGACATCCTAATTTCTTGATCACCTGTGCTGACACGATCCTGATTTCCTTCAATATGTCTTTTTCTCCCTCCTGGGAAATTTGTGTCTGCTCTGGCATATGTCCCCATCTTCCTTTGTGAACCGAGAGGCAAGGAGAGCGAAGGAAAAGCCTTTTAATCTTTTTTTTAAGCAATGTCTTCATGTTCTGTCAATAAATTACCTCTGCCAGCTTTTAGAGGCCCTATTGGCTCTTCTACTGACCTCTTGTTCCTTTTATACTAGAAAAATACCTTATTATTTATCTCAGCCTCTCTCACAATCTCCCTTTCATTCCTCACCTTTGCTTTCCTTATCATGGTTTTGCACTTTCTTAACTTTGTACTATAATTTCTCTGGCTGAATCACTCTTTGATTTTTTTTTTCATACTTTCTCGCTTTCCTAGTTTTGATTATTTCCCCTACCACTACCACATCCTTTTTAGAGCTATTTGTTTGGCCTATTTTCCCTACTTCATGTATTTGTTGCTAGGTAGCCTGCCTTTTTTCTTTCAGCAGTTTCTATTCATTTCTCTCTGATTACGCTCTTCCATTGCCAGCTGTTCTTTCTCATCTTGGTGCCCTTGGATTTTCTTAGTGGGACTAGTTTTGTCACTCTAAGTAACATGCATCTTTCACAGGTTCATCTAAAAAGGTCATAATGCTTCTGTGTCTCCCTTAGTGGATAAATGAGTTTGCTAGAATTGTCCTAACAGCACACCATACCTTATGTGACTGTGGCATTTAAGCCTATGGTATTAAACAACCAAAGTTTACTCCAGAAGAATTGCTTTCCTCTGAAGCCTCTGCCCTTTGCTTGCTTATAATCACCCTCTTGCTGTCTCTTTGTGATATTTTCCCATATGGACGCAGTCCTAGTGTTCCTTATCCTAACCAAATTTCCTCTTTTGGAAGGACACCAGTCACAACATGTTAGGAATCACACCAGAAGTATCATTTTTAAGCTAATTGCCCCTTTAAAGGCCTGGTTCCAAACACATACATTCCGACAGGTCAGGAATTAGAGCTGCAACCTGTAAATCTGGGAGCTGGAGAAGACAAACTTCAGCCCGTAACAAGATGAATAAGACCTCCTGACACTGAACCACAGATCAAGAGAATAGGTGTCCCAACTTACATGTCACCAAAGTTCCCCAAGTCAAACTGTTTGTGGGTTCAAGGGGAGCAATTGACAGGTATTTCCAGGATCTGGCAGTCCTCAATCCCTTCAAAGTATTTTCCTCAGGTAGTCAGTGGATTCCAAAGGGTAAACTCTGGTGCTCACTAATAAGGCCACTCAGGTAAGATCAGTGTCCTTCTGGGCTTCTTAGCCAATGTCTACTTTCTGGTGTTTCTCTGTCCACGAGGCACTGCTGCCAATGCTGGGTATAGTCATATTCATTGGATCTATCTGCTCAGGTACTGCCAACCCCCTGTCCTGCCCTACAGGTTAGACTAGAGTCTTCAGTATCTCATAGCCACCCTGTGATTAGGCAGAAGTTTCTCCTCAGCCATGTTATACTTACTTGCCCTCTGTTGCCATGAGAGTGGAGCCTTGAGTCACAATGCTTGATTGTGCTTTGCGTGCAGTAGAGTCATGTTGGCTTTCAGCTGCCCTTCTCTGGTATTCTGACAGAAGTCCTTGGAGCTCTGGCCAGCTCTTCTCAGGCACTGTTGGTCAATTTACCTGTTTACCTCACCTTCCACTGCAATGGAGTCTCCCACAGGTGTGGCAGTACCTTCTGGAAAAGGACTTTGAAGGATGCCTATCTGCCCTGGTGAAATGCTTGTGCCTCACCAGCAGCAGCAAGACCGCATGTTGCTATCCTAATCTCTAGTGTTACAGTATTAAGGGTGGGGGGAGTAATTTGTGATTTAGGTAGAAACCCTTACGAATGGGGTTGGTGACCTTATGAAAAGGGTTGCTCGTTTTCTCTCTGTTTTCTGCCATGTGAGGATAAAGCAAGAGGAGAGCCACCTGCAAACCATCAGACAGGCTCTGCCGTCTCATCTGTGAGAAACAAGTTTCTCGTAAGCCCTTCAGGCTCCAGAGCTTTTGTTATAGCAGGCCAAACTGACTAAGACAATATCCCAGAGTGGTCACAGTTTAGGACTCCACTGCATGCAAGCAGAATGCAGACACAAAGGGCCCATTTCTTACCTGTTGTCTAATTTAGTAGAATCTCATTTCACAGTTGTCAACTTAAACAGCACACTGGATTATGTCTCTCTTCTACCATGGGAAACCGTAAATTCTGAAGAAAGAGAGATCCATGTAAGGGTATATTTTTATCACACCATTTTTGGTGTTTTAAAATAAAAGTGTGCATGTTGGCAGAGAACACCAGAACATTTTTTTGATGAGAGAGATTTTTTTTTGGATTTCCAGGGTGTTGGCATAAATAAGTACATGGTAGCAAATATGCTAGGCCTCATAGCCCTTTCCACATTCATTCACCTTAAAAAGTGGCACCCTATACAATGCATCCTTACCCCCTTCCGGCCCTAATCCACAGATGAGATATTATTGTCCTAATTGGGGCTAGTTGGTTCTCTGACCTGAGCATTTGAGATCAGAACACTGAGAGATGGAGTCAGGTGACAGGTGACTGGTTTTGATCTGACAGGCTCTGGAGAGTTGGAACTGAAGTTGATGTGAGAGCAAATCAGGACCACCTACGAGGCAAGGATCTGGAATCCTCAAGTCAAACATAAACACAGGGGCCCAGGCCTCATGAAGACGGGGATGCTGCAGATGCACAGAAGAGGGAAGATGACTCCTTTGCCATGTGCTGAATTAACTTCCACTCGTAACTTTCTGGGTTTAGTCCCCATGGAGCCCAACAGCATTACTTTTGTTTTGTTGGGACAAGGTCTTGCTATATAGCCCAAGTTGGCCTCAAATTCTCCACCTTCTTGCTTCTACCTCCCAAGTGCTGGGATTTCAGTTATGGTCACCAGGTCCAGTAGCACTTCTTTCTTCTTTTTTCTTACAAGTCTCTCTCTCTCTCTCTCTCTCCCTCTCTCTCTCTCTCAAACTTGGGTTTGAACTCAGGGCCTTGTGCTTGCTAGGCAAGTGCTCTACCACTGCCATGGCTTGGTTATTTAGGGGATAGGGTCTTATGTTTGTGTGCAGACCTGCTTGTTCTGTCGTCTTTTCTTTCTTGCATAGCTGGGTTGATAGGCATGCATCACTATGCCCAGTTTTATATTGGTTGAGATGGAGATTATCACATGAATTTTTTGCTTAGGTTAGCAGTAAGGCATGATCCTCCAGATCTTTACCTTCCAAGAAGCCGATATTACAGGCATAAGCTACCAGCTGGCTTTTCCTGTAAGATTTTCTATTGTACTTCTATAGTAAAACTTCTCTTTTAAGTTCTAGGAGGGATTTATTTTAATATAACAGAGTTAAGCTAGGGGGAAAAGATGCCTGCTCAGTCTCCACCTCCCTTCTGATACTCCCAACCTTGTCATACCCCAGGACTGTGCTCTTCACCATTGTATCATAGTATAATTCATCTGTTTGAAAGGATTTTTTTTTTGGCCAGCTGTGGGGGCTGAACTCTGGGCTTGGGTGCTGTCCCTCAGCTCTTCAGTTCAAGGCTAGTGCCCTACCACTTAAGCCACAGCACCACTTCTGACTTTTTTCTGCTTATGTGGTACTGAGGAATCGAACCCAGGGCCTCATGCATGCAAGGCAAGCACTCTACCACTGAACCACCTTCCCATCCCCCAGTATAATTCATCTGTTATAAACAATTCACTCCCCTAGACCATAGATCCTCAGAGACAGATTCCTGATACCGATCCCCAGAAGTAACTCAACAAATGTCTGCAGCACTGCCTCAGTGGCTCTGAGTTGGTAGTGGGAGCAGCCAGCCAATTGGCATACTCCCCTTCCTGCTTCTCAGTCTTGCAGCCACTTAAGGGGCTCTGACTTTATGCTGATTCTGCTGACATACCTTTCTCCTCACCTCCATCTTTTCCCAGTACTCCTGGTGTCCAGAACTGATGGCTTGCTGGGTCCCCTTGCTCTGTGCAAACTTCACTAACGTTGGATCAGTGACAATTCAAAAGCGACCCCTCTGGGGCAGGCACACGCTGCTTCCTGGGGTTCTAGAACTCTTTGCTGAGGTTTGGCTTCTGTTAATGGCTTTTGTGTGGTTGCCTGGGGTCTTGCTACCTGTGTGTCTACTTATGACAGCATCCCCAACCCGATCCAGCCATCTGTTTATTTTGGCTGTGTCTCCTTCTTTCTGTTCCCTCTTCTGAGTGAGAGTGAATAGTAGTTACTTCCTTGAATCAGCCAGAAGCCCTTGCTGTCTTGTCCATCACAGAAAAATTGTGTCCGGATCCATAGCAGCTTTTGTATGTAGGAGAGAACATCAGAGCTCATTTGCTCAGGAGAAACAACAAAAAACCCTCTTACTCGGTTTAGACAGTTTTTCCTTTATGGATTGTAGTGCCTCTAGCCAACCCACCAGGCTTTCCAGCCAACTGCCAGCAATATTTCCAAGCTGCTGATTCACCCCCTGTCAGCCTTGAGCAGGGGGTGGCCATAGGAAAGTTTCAGAGCCTTGGGGTGTTTATTTGCTTTCCTTTCTGTTCTCATGCACAAAGAGTTTTGTAAGGCAGGTTTCTGCCAGTGCACCTGATGAGCTAGCCTCAGCATTGACAGATGTGTGATCACCTGGGAGCAGCTGGATTCAACACAGGGAGCTTGTGACGCCTCTGCCTCTCCCTTTGTGAATTTTCTGACCTCTGTTTTCAGGGAGAAAACAAGGATTAGGCTCAGCCTCAAGAATTTGAAAATGGATACTCATGTCTCTGTTTGAGTACCACTTCTCACGTAGCTAACACTGGTATTTGATCAATTCTGTGACATTCATGTTGCTTGGTCTGAAAATGGAATCAGAACTTCCAGCTAAAATATCACCTGCTGCTTCCATGTGTCCACACTTTTTCTGGCCCTGTGGTGATGGATACAGATGTCTGGCTGGGCACAAGTCTACTCAGGATGGGCCTTTTGCTGGAAAACCTCCCCCTTGCTTGAGATTAAAGAAGCAGCATTTCTATGCCAGGCAATGTTTGAAACTGGTCCTTTGACTTCTTGCTGTGGGGCAAGCCATGGGATGAGAAATGAAGATGATCTCCAGCCGGGGCAGAGAGCATGAGTGATTAGCAGGGCAGTACATGGTGCTTGCTTTGACTAGTCTATCCCTCTTCACTGCTTGCTTTTTTTATTAGGAGATCTCAGCATATCAACATATTCATTAAGAAGATACTTTAATCTGGGGACAAAATGACACTTATTTAAACCAACTTATCAATGAAGACAGCTTGAAGTTGTTTGCAGCTGACCACAAATGATTTCCAAACTGCTCCTCTAAAATGACAACTCGATTTTGTGATTTAAGGCGGCCTAAACATATGTGTAATAAAAGAGAAAGAACACTTAGCAAAGAGTCTGGAGCCTTGATTTCTAATGCTAGACTTATTTCTAACGATGCCACTTTGGGCAAATCATTCTATTTCTCTGGCTTCATTAGTGACCTCAGTGGGAGCAGTTTTAGTAGAAAAACTGACATCCTAATTGCCAAATCCATAGGCTAATTTTCATCCCTCATCCTCCTTGACAACTCCATCGAGTTAGGCACTCTTGACTGCACTTTCCTTCTTGAATCTGTCTCTGCCTTTGGCTCCTGGGACTCAGCCTCTAGGAATTTTCCCACTCCTTGCCCAACCCTTGGCATGCTCCTTTTCCAGGCCCCTTGGCCTCCCTCTACTGCCAACCTGTTTCCTGGTGCTAGTTCACAGAGTTTCCCCTGGGCTTCTCTTTCCCACACATCCATTTCATTAAGTGATTTCGTCCAGTCCCACAGAACCAGCCACCATGGCTTTGCTGATAACTACTATTTCTATTTTGGAACTCACACGGCTCTCTCCTGGAGGCTACCCACCTTGTATGGCTACCCACAAGATGGCCCGTCAGTTACTTTATTCTTAGCCTGCTCCAAGATGAACTCTTCCTCTTCTCACATAGGTCCCCATCCATCCTTTCCACCTGAGTCCTTGGGCCTCTTCTGACTTGCGTATTATTGTACTTGGTTTCAGGAGGTAAATGGTCTTACATGAAGTTCCCTCTCAACTCTCCATTCTTCATGTCATTAGTGATATTGCTGCTGCTCTAGTTTGAGTTCTCAGATCTGTCCCCTGGATATATGCACCAATCAGAACTTGGAAGTAGTTAAGAATAGGCTTATAAGATATAATAGAAAGCTGAATTTGCTATAACTTGAGAAAACAGAGTTTGGATTTTTCTCACACAATAATAAATACCATCCACATCAATTTGGAGGCCCCACAATACCTCCAAGGTTCTTGTCTTTTCAGTCAGCCACCTTTGACATGTGGCTGGCTATCAGCTATTTATGTGTCATCTCATGGTCATTCAATTGTAGCTTCTCTTTCATGTCCACAGTCCAGGTAGGAAGAAAAGAACAAAAGCAAATGCTTTTTCTGATTTCTCTTTCTTTCTTACATTTTCTCTCTCCTTCTTCCTTCTCGTTCAATTTTTTTCTGTATTTGTTTCTTTTATTTTGTGGTACTGAGAATGGAACTCAGGGCCTCATGAATGTCAGGCAAGTATTCCACCACTTGAGCCACATCCCTGCCCAGTCCTTCTGATTTTTCTTTGTCTTTCAGTTATGGTCTAATGATTTTGCCTGGGTGGGCCTCAAACTTGGATCCTCCTTCCTCTGCCTCTCATGTAGCTGGGATGACAGGGCTGTGTCACCATGCCATTCTACTTCCATGAGTAAAACTGAGGTTCTGTTAGAGAGGGGAAAAATAAGGAGAACTGATATGATAAAAGCAAACTTTTGAGTTTGGGCCAGCTTGGTTTGGTCTTAGTGGCTTTATGTGGTTGCCTGGGGTTCATGCCATCATTACATTGGTGGACCATAGTCCTGAAGGACATTGAGTTGAAAGATAACACAGTCCCTGGGTGTGCTCTTTCACCTCCTACTCCCTCCAGGAAGCCTTGGATCATCCCCACCCCCAAACACCCCCCTTTTTTCTGTTATTTCCCACTGGCTACTTGAGAGAATTGCTCTTGAACAGGATGTCTACCTTCTAGATTGACAGTCTGGGTCCCCATTTCTCTCCATTTCTATCATTCATCTGTGCAGTTACTTCAGGCAGCTGACTCTGAATCCTCTCAACAGACTTAGAAAACTATTTTGTTTCTCCCTGTAGACAACCCAAGCACAAGGGCTCCAGGGTCACCTGATAAGGGTTTCCCCTCAGCTTCTCAGTTTCTCAAAATTACAGGTACTTGAGATCCACACATGAAAATAATTTCAAGGTGTCTCACAAATAAGAGAGTTTCGTGAAGTGAAAGTTTTAGCAAGGAATGTATTTTAGTATAACAGGAGAAAATAGGGAAGAAAAGAAGGAGTCAAAAGCACCTCCTGCTAGAAGTGGAGAGGTGGGAGACAAGCTCAAAAACGTGGCGGCTCTTTTGAGGATTCTGTGTACGTTGAGCTGAGGTCCAGCATCTAGCTGAGGTCTCACACCCCACAATCACTATACTATATGGTTCAAGGTGGCCAGGATGGGGCTGTTTGTTATTCTAATACCCAGAAGATGAGGTCTAGGCCTACTCAGATCAGAGGGATAATAAATTAGTTTCCAGACATGTCTTTCATTTTTCTTTCTCCCCCTTCAAGGATTTACCCCAGGTAACCACACAAAGCCATTAAGGCCAAACCAAGCTGGCTCAAACTCAAAAGTTTGCTTTTATCATATCAGTTCTCCTTTTGTTCCCCCTTTTCTAGCAGAGCCTCAATTTTATTCATGGAAGCAGATTAGCACAGTGTTGGCATCCCAGCTACTGAGATGCATAGGTAGGAAGATCCAAGTTTGAGGCCCACCCAGGCAAAATCATAAGACCATAGCTGAAAGACAGACTGAGCAGGGATGTGGCTCAAGTAGTAGAATATTTGGCATGCATGAGGCCCCGAGTTCCATTCTCATTACCACAAAATAAAACAAAAGAAAAAAAAAGAAACAAAACAGAGAAAGTATTTGCATTTGCCTATCTCTTACATACCATTTGAGGCTCAATTTAAATGTCACATCCTATAACAATCTCTTTTGGGACTACCTTAATCCCCACTGTCAACATCAAATCTGGTCCATGTCTCTTTTTAGAATCCCATGTAAGCTTTTGTAACAGCACAATTTACCCATCCATACTCCTTTATCACCTACCCCTCACTTTTTGTTGTTGTTGTTGGTCTCAAGGCTGAACTTTGGGTCTGAGCACAATCCCTGAGCTCTTTTAGCTCAAGGAGGGTACTCTACCACTTGAACCACAGCACCACTTCTGGTTTTCTGGTAGCTTTTTGGAGTAAGAGTCTCACAGACTTTCCTGCCTGGGCTGGCTTTGAACTGCAATCCTCAGCTATCAGCCTCTGGAGTAGTTAGGATTACAGGTGTGAGCCTCCAGCGCCTGGCACTTTTGACCATATTTTCTGTTGAACCACAAGCTTCATGAGATCTGGTGGCTGACCTGTGGTAGCGAGGGAGTTGTACTCTCGCACTAGCTTATTGAAATATTCTGAACACCTAGCACAGTGCCTAACACAGAAACACCAAGGAGGGATCTGGTAATATTTTCAGAACATGTGACCCAACAAAATATGCCATATATATTCTAAAAATATTCTCTAGGGAGCTGTCATTTCTTTTCATTGTTAATAGTACTATTGTCTCCCCAACACACACACACACACACACACACACACACACAATTCCTGCTTTCAGTGCTGATATGGAGAGAGGAAGGGAAGGAAGGGAGAGAAAGAGAGATTGGGGAATTACAGTTGCCAGCTGGTTATCATTATTTAAATTTTGGCTTTATCTTTGTGAGCAACTGAAGCCTATGATTTAAGCTATCTCTAGCTGGGCAGGGGAATCCATTGCTGTCCTACACTCATATTTCCAGAATGCACTTTGCTGTGTCAATACACATTACTTGTCACATTGCCATGACTAGAAGGAGAGGTTTGATCTCACTGTTAGATTGTTGTCATGTGTCAAATCACACTGCCAGGAGAATGACTACAATGTACAGGGAAAGCAGACATTGAGTCATGGTCAGACTGTCTCCCAAATAAACCCTGTTGTGTGGACCAGGGAAAGGAAAGTAAAAAATCAGTTTAAAGCCTCAGATACTGCACTTTCATTTTCTTACTGTACTGTATTTTCCTTTTCTTGCCACTTTAAGCCTTCAAGCTTGGAATTGTGTGCAAATATACAGTTATCTCCACCCTTTTCTCCCTTGAGATGTCTTTCCCACAAGATGGGTCTACGTTGAACAGGTTGACCTGTCTCTGGTGATCTTGGGTGACATCGGTGATGCTAAGCAAACAAAGCTAGTAAAGTTGAATCTATAAGTTCCTACCTACCATCCCCTGCAAAATAAAAAGGTAACAGTGAAATTGTGAAAATAATAGTTGGATTCAAGGAAGGAAAATCCACTTTAATGAGTAGGAGCTACCCTTTAATGAGTAGGAAGACTGTAGTCATGTTTGCTAGTGGTGGTGGTGGTGGTCTTTCTTTTCTTCTTTTTTCTTTTGCATTGGCTGGGTGCAGGGTGGGGGAGGGAGAACAAACACACAAACAAAAATTCCATTGAACAAATGAGTACTAGTTGTTCCCTATTTCGGAAGGAGCCAGCACAACACCCACACACTTGAAATCGTTTCCTAGAAAGACAGATAGAGTTGTAACTGGGCGTAGCTCAGCGCACACACAGGGCAGTTTTATGACACCTTCCAAATCCTCAATGACTGATCTTGTGATTTGATAGCAGCATGCCACATTCACTGAGCCAGACAAGGCTGAAGGGAGAGAAATTTGTCATGTATGTAAATTGTAATCACGTCGGAGGGTCGTATGTGCTCATTTAGGCATTTTAACAGTGTGTGATGCTGTCCTCTCTGCAGGACTAATAAGCATTAGCCGTAATGAGGTCAGTCAGTCAGGCATTATCAGGGGATTTAATTGGGACATGGGTCTCTGCTGAAGTGAAAATTAATAACTTTTGTCAATGTTCTGGTGAAATGTTCTGTCTTATTAAACTATGAGGGTCAATTAGAAAGCATTATGTAATAAAGTCCCCAGCAGCAGAACTCAAATTGAGTTATACCACAGTCATTATTCCAGGGCGAATGCATTTGAAAATGGAAAAGCAGAGTGCCATATGGAGGATTTGGGTCAGATTTACAAGCATCGCATGTTAAGGCTTCAACAAGAAGGAAACAATTAAACGTAATACTGAAATAAATCAGTGCGAGCCGGCCGTGCAGGGCCAGGAGCCTGGGGCGGGCTGGGGCCCTGGAGCCGTGACACTGCAGAATGGCAGGGTTTAGGAGGTTTCTACGGGCTGTGTCAGGCAGCGCCATCCCCACAAATCGCTTGGAGTGCTAAAAATCTGGGGCACACCTGGAAGGCGAGGGCCTGCACACTGACTCATATAAATAACTCTTTATTGTGTGCCTATTAAGACGAGAGATTGCTTTTATTAAAGTGCAAGTTATTGTGGTAGAGCAAATTAAAGAATTTTAAAGCATACTAAACAGCCACCGATAGTCCCCATTCGGTCATGTTTTATGGTACTTTAAATGGGCAGTATATTGTTAGGGAGATATAAAGTGTATGCCAAGGCTGGTCTCTGACAAGAGTTTAGGCATCTCTTTGGGGCTGGAAGGCTGGGAGGAGAAGGAGAGTAACGGTGGGGACACCAAGCAGGCCTAAATGTGGGGACTCGGGGGGGGGGGGGGGGGGGGGGGGGGGGGGGGGGAGGGGCGGGGCTGGGGCACAGATAGCTCCTAGCTCTTATCCTCTGGACCTCGGAAGTGAGTAGTTCTTGTCTGCTTCGTTCTGGAGAGAAGGAATCCTCACTAAAAGGAGCCCAGTATCTTTAACCAGACCCAACAGTCCCTGGGGCCACTCTAGTTTCCTTCTATCTTCTATTCTTTATCCCCCACAATAGTTGGATAATCTTTTAGAGAACCTGTATCTGAGCACACAATTCTTCAGCTCGTAAATCCTTCAACTCCTTCCTTTTACATCTAGGATAAAATCCTCCGTGGTGACCACAGCCCACAGAGCTCCTCCTTGGTGTTTCCAGGACACTCCTAGAACCGTGCACCATGCTCATATGACCCTTCCAGCTTCTGGGACATAGGGATCTCTTGTTCCAACCAGCCCATTTACCCATGTAGTCCACTTACTCTGGAATTCTCTCCCTCTTGGCTATCTGTGGATGGTAACTCTCAAGTAATCCGTGTTTTGACTCAAGCAATTCCGTGTTTTGAAAGGTCTTTTCTAACCATTCCATCTAAAGAAGACCCAACCAAGCTGGACATGGTGGCACACATCTCTAGTCCCAGCTCCTCAGAAGGCTGAAGTAGAATCACTTGAGTTCATGAATTTTAAGCCAGTCTGGGTAACTTAGTGAGACCTTGTCTAAAAACTAGATTCAACCAGAACGCAGAGTCCTCAGCCTCCGTGGATTTCTAAAGTCATACTTCCCTTAGTGTGCAATTTTAAACACAACAGAAAACAATGACGATGGTAGTTACAGCAATCAAACCAAACTCTTCCGCAATCCACTCCTTTTTTCCTCTGGTGTCTCCCAAAGTCTAAAATTTCTACAGTGGCAAATCCTATATGTGTTTTGTTTTCCACTGAATTTTTAGTAGGTGATGCCAAATGCTATTTGTGAAATGAATGAATACCTTGTTCAAATAAAGTTTCCTTAAAAGGAAACTTAAAGTTTACCCAACTCAATTCTTTTATTTTCCTACAAAAATGCTTCTGGTAACAATGACATTACATGTACAAGGACAAGTTGAGACCATTGAGAGAGTAAGCAGTTGCTCCTGGTTTACTCTCACATTGTTTCTTCCCTACTTTCTTCTGCCTGATCATTTAGTCCTCCTCAATCTTGCCTTGTCTTTATCTGAATAGACATCATTGCTATAGACTGAATGTTTATGTTCCACCAAAATTCACATACTAATGTATTAACTCTTGGATACCAGTACTAGGAATTGGGGCCTTAGGAAGTCATGAGGGAGGGTAGAATCCACATGAATGGGCTGATTATCACTATACAAGGGTCCCTAGAGAGTTCTCTCACCCTCTTTCTACTATATGAGGATAAAATAAGAAGTCAGTAATCTGTAATCCTAAATAGGATCCTTATCAGAATTGAACCATGCTGGCACCCTGATCTTAGATGTACATTTTTTAGAACCCTAAGAAATAAATTTGTGCTGTAACTGAACCACTCTGTTGATGATATTTTGTTGATATCAGCCCAAATGGGCTGGGACAATCAGCTTAAGTCCTATGGTATAATCATGTTTAAAATCAATATTAAAAACTAAAGCTTGGGGCTGGGAAGGTGGCTCAGTGGTAGAGTGCTTGCCTTGCATGCATGAGGCCCTGGGTTCGGTTCCTCAGCACCACATAAGCAAAAAGAAAAAAGCCAGAAGTGACGCTGTGGCTCAAATGGTAGAGTGCTAGCCTTGAGCTGAAGAGCTGAGGGACAGTGCCCAGGCACAGAGTTCAGGCCCCACGACCAGACCAAAAAAAAAAAAAAAACTAAAGCTGTTCCCTGAATAAAAGAACAACATATGAGAAGATTATTACCTCCATTATAATCCTGGGAATTATTCTAGGATACAGACTTGCATCACTATACCTGTAAGCCTAAAAACTAGTGAAACACAGCATTGAAACACATAGCATTGAGCGGAATCAGCAAGCCATGTACATATGCTAACAGCATTTTTTTTTCTTTTTTTTTGGGTCCAGTCTTGGGGCCTGAACTCTGGGCCTGGGCACTGTCCCTCAGCTCTTCAGCTCAAGGCTAGCGCTCTACCACTTGAGCCACAGCGCCACTTCCGGCTTTTTTCTTTTTACTTATGTGGTGCTGAGGAATCGAACGCAGGGCCTCAGGCATGCAAGGCAAGCACTCTACCACTGAGCCACCATCCCAGCCCGCTAACAGCATTTATATAGAGTTCAAACTAAGAGAAACTAAATAGTTTGTGCTTAGTAAATACGTAGTAAAACAATAATAAAAATAGGAATGAGGAATATGGGGGGGAGACAGAAAATTCAGTGACAAATGACAGTCTAACATGTAACATGTTGGGCAGGGGATGGGTAGGACCCACAAAAGGAAGAGTTCCATAGACGGGCTGGAGGAGGGCAATGTTTTGTCCCTTCACTTGGAGGACGGAAGTTTCACAGGTATCTATTTATTTAATGTTTGTGTGTATAAAATAATTCCTAAGATTTAAGAAACCTTCCCCTTTCTCCGGGATGCTTTAAAAAACTTTCCCTCAACTGCCCATTCCTTCCTCCAGCTTCTGCTGAAGGAAACCCAGAGTGCTTCTCATGTTCAATTTACCAAAGGAGAAACTGAGGTAGAAGGCTCAAGCAACATGCCAGGGGACCATTAGTCCCTTTATATCTCCAGGGATTATCCTATGAAACAAGCATGCATCGCCACACCTGGCCCCTTTCTGTGTGACTCGATGCTATGTTCCTTCAGTCACACCCATTGAAGGCTGTCAAACTAGAATCCTGTGGCTCTTTCCTGAGCAAGGGCAGCACTGTACATAAAACAAAAGCAAAAACAAAACAAAACACCCATGAAGCAGTCTGCAAACAGTTTGGAAGAGATGATTTGGGGGGAACTAGTTGGGCACTCAAGCAAAACTAACTTCCAGCTTGGTCCTTCCACTATTAACAAACTATTTCTATCTTTAACTTTTTCTTTAAAAAATTTTTTTACAATCACTTATTGAAATATAAACACTTCTGGAAGTATTCACATAGAACTCAACCCTTCATGGTCTTTATTACCTGGGAGTAAGCACCACCAGTACATGGGTGGGCACTGGTGAAAGTAAAGGGCATGAAGAAGGAGAGAAGGAAGCTAACCAGCCTTGTCCTCTAGTCCAGACAGCTTTGCCCAGTATTTCTACACAACATGTTTTCTTTGCATGATCTTCATTTTTTCACTTGAGCTCCCAGACTCTTTCCAACTCCTGATGCCTGAGATGGCCAGTCAATGTGCCCCAGATGACTTTGCCACATGCTGGTATTTCCCTCCTTGAGCAATTCCTCTTTCTAATGTGAGTGGAGGGGGTTCTCACCAGAAGGGGTTCTGCATCATTTGTGTTTCTGGGTCTCCCAGGGCCACGCTTCTGTTTGGGGAGAGAGTTTTGGCTTGAGGCTCCTTCTGACATGTCAGGCTGAAAAGTGAATTTCAGCCAAGAGTTCTGTTGCTTCATTCTGGTTATTTATGAGAAGCTGGTGTTTTCTGCTCACAAAGTCAATGGGAAAAAAATTTTAAACCTCAACATTACCCAGCTGTCTGAATACTGATAGGGAAGTAGAAATTGCAAAGCCTTTCTCAATTCGTTTGAATAACTTGCTTTCAATGTTTGTTCCCAGGAATAATGACAAATGAAACTGTCACTTGGTTTTTGGAATCATTTGCCAAAATGTATGAGGCTGTTGCAGTAATATTTTGGAGAGAAGGCCCCCATCACCACAGTCCTATAGAAAAAAAATGCATCTGCTGGTACCTCCTGTTCAAGGTTAGGGAATGAATGAATGATGGGGCAAAAATGAACAAACCACTGTGCTTAATTCTACAGAACAAATGTCTGTTAATAATGCATTACTATTCTAGTTTGAGGCTTGACTACTTTTTTATCTAACTAATGGAGGACTTCCTTCAATTATAAATACAATATGTACTAATTATAAAATGTTTGTGAACTGTAGAGAAGAATAAAGAAGTTACAGGTTGGCCCATTGTAACAATGAGATGTACAAGACACTATGTTGAAAACGAACTTTACAACTTTGGCAGGGGTGGGGGAGGGGTGGGTGGAGGTGGGTGGGGGAGAGGAAGGAGTTGGGGAGGTGGGGAAAAACAAAGGAGGAGGTAACAATGCTCCATAGGAAATGCACTCATTACCTTACTCATGTAACTGTAACCCCTCTGTACAGTATTTTTACAATAAAAATATATACAAAAAAGAAATCCAATTAAAAAAAGAATAAAGAAGAAAGTAGGAGTCATCCATATTCTTAGAGAAAGTTGTCCAAACTACCCACAGAAAGACCTTCTTCATGCTGAGTCTTGTATCACAGTGTTCTAAGCTTACACATGTTATGTGGCTGAGATTTTCCTGTATATATTGTTGAGATTAATATTAGAGACAATTCTCATATGAGCCCAATGTGCTCTTGAAGATGGACAGGCAGGGTTTTTGGCACCAATGTCATAGTGATCTTATAAGGCCCAGATGACTTTAAGGAAAATAGATGATCTGACTCAATCAGGTGAGTCTTCCTGGGGACAGGATTAGAAGCAAGTGAGCATCTTCGCCCTTGGTAGCTTTATAAGTAGAGAGGGCTACATGGCCATGCATGCTGGGAGATTCCAGGAGCTGAGAACCATCCCAATGGGCAACCAACAAGGTCTACAACCACAAGAAATTGCATTCTGTCAAAAATCTCCATGAGCTTGAGCGAAGATGCTGCTCTCAATGAGAACTAAGACCAGCTCACATGTGTCTTTTGAGATCCTGATCTGAAAACTCAGTCAAGCCCAAACCTGCTGGAATTTCTGACCTACAGAACCTCAAGATATTAAAGGAGTATTGGTTTTTTTTTGGGGGGGGGTCCGGTCGTGGGGCCTGAACTCTGGGCCTGGGCCCTGTCCCTCAGCTCTTCAGCTCAAGGCTAGCGCTCTACCACTTGAGCCACAGCGCCACTTCCAGCTTTTTTTCTTTTTGCTTATGTGGTGCTGAGGAATCGAACCCAGGGCCTCAAGCATGCAAGGCAAGCACTCTACCACTGAGCCACCTTTCCAGCCTGAATATTGCTTTTAAAGGACTTGTTATACAGTAGAAGAAATAAACACAATGCTCCATTTTGTTTACTTTGCATTACAACTCCAATCCTTCCTACTATACCATAAGCTAATATTTTAAAAATTATATCTAGTGTGTTTATGGATAACAATCAAATTTGTGTTATTGGGCATTTAGATGTTACTAGTCAGGGTGTTATAGGTTAATTATTTTAAAACTAAGCAATATTTTCTTATTTTGTAGTCTATGCTTGTTTTGGTTTCTGTGGTCACATGAGAGAAAGATGAACTATGTCATTCCCATATCTGCTATGTCATACCAGAAAAAAAGAGACAGAGAGGGAAGGAGGGGGAGGAACAATGTGTAGATAAGAGGTCTCTATCTCCATTAAAGGAGAGAACAACATCACCCAGAAGGTTTTGTCTTTTCAAAAGTGGAGGTCCTTAACACCTGTAGACTCTGTTGCTGAGGGGATTGAAGGCTGGATCATAGATGTTAAAGAGAGGCTGGCACTTCTCTAGCTAATACAGCAAATAAGATGGGTGGGGATGGAATATGGGAAGGGGATGGAGAATGATGGAAAGGATATTACTGGTCAAGATGCATTGCATGTGTAAATGAACATGTTAAATTGAATTCCTTTGTACAATGGTTTGAATAAAATTTTTATTATTATTAATAATAATGATGATGATGATCATGATGATGAAGAGTTGAACTTTGATCTGTGCTAGAAATTTGATGGTCTGGGTTGCCTCACACCAGGGCCCCTCTCATGCCTATCTGTCTGTGGGGCTGGCAGCAGATACCATGACTGAAAGGTACTGCCAAGCCCTCAAACCCAGTTTGGGTGGAGAAACTGAGATGAGAGTTCTTTCGACCCTGTTCCTTTCAAACAGACTTCATCTCACTTTTAAAAATAAAAATGTGACATTTCATACTTGTTCTAGTGCCATAAACACTACTGTGACAAAGGTGTTTTTTTGTTTGTTTGTTTTCTGTTTTTCCTTTCCGGTGCTGGGGCTCTAACTCTGAGCTTGTGTGCTGTCCTTGAGCATCTTTATTCTCAAGGCCAGTGCTCTACTACTTTGAGCCACAGTGCCACTTCTGGTTTTCTGGTAGTTAATTGGAGATAAGGGTCCCATGGACTTTCCTGCCCAGGCTGGCTTCACATTGTGATCCTCAGATCTCAGCTTCCTAAGTAGCTATGACTACAGGCACCCAGCCTCGAGATAAAGAATTTTATATAAGCATGTATTTTATTTTGAGATTTCAAGAAATAGTTCAAAAGATATAACCATTTTAAGTACCTTCATATGAATGATTTAATAGGCATGTTTCTAGATATTTTAAGCAAACTTTATGCAAGATACTAGATTCATAATAAATTCCCCTTTGGCCTCACCCTTCAAAGCATCCCAACACACCAACTTTATAAGACTGCAATTCTACTTGAGCAAGTCCAGGTGTTGGGCTGTGTCCTCAAGAACATAGAGAAAGCAGCTGGCACTTCATAATCGCATGCCTGCATCATGCACTGTGAACTCATTCTAGGTTTGCTGTAGCAAATCTCTGCAAAGTATGGGACTGCCCTGTACTGTCTCTTAGCCAGAATCCTAAGATCAAGGAATTAGCTGGGCTTCGAGGAAGAATATTTCTAGTTCTGCTCCTACCTCCTGGTGGTGTGTTAATAGCCACTGATATTTCTTGGCTCATAGATGGTCCTTTAATCCCTTGTCTTCACATGGTTTTACGTCCATGTCCAAATTCCTTTGTTATTTCTTTTTAAGGACTTCTCTAGTATTAGATTAGGGTCCACTCTAATGATTCCATCTTAATCTGATCACCCACAAAGACTATTTTCCCAACAAGGGCATATTCAATTGTAGTAGAGATGACATCGTCTGTATCTCTTTGGAGAGTACACAAGTTAAGAGTACTCATGCAAACTCTATTCTGTAATCAGTTAAACTACCCCTCCCATTATAGACGATAAACGGAAGTACTGATCGGTGATGGATAGGACACTTTCCAAGTGCCTGGCACATGTCATTAACCAAAGAAATACTGGTTAATTACCAGCTAAAACTTTTACCATGATTGTTCATTATGCTCAGAAGCTCAAACCCAATTGGTAGAGAATGACTTTTATGTGGTCACCTGAGTCCCAGAAAGCAGAGGTCATCTTTCACTTGTCAATGAGCTTGTCTAGCTTCGACAGGCCAGTTGTTTGCCCAGATGCCAACCTCTCCCCTCACAAAGCCCACCGTGGAGACTGGTGCCTGCCTTCTGCTGCTAGTTCATTGTTCAAAAAGTGCTGACGCCTTTCTTCATCCACAGTGCCAGGAGTCAGTGCCAACACTGCCCACATGCATTTGGCTTTCTCTGCATGCCAGGGTTGCACAAGGTGGATATGGAGCCAACCAAGCACAGGAAGAGAGGCCTTGTGATTCAGTCTCATACACACACAACAGATATATTCACACACACACAACATACTCACATGCACACGCATACACACATACCAGCATAGATAATATAACACATAGTCATACCCACGTACATATATATATATACATATATATACTGGCGTAAATTATATGACATATATGCACCCATACTCACATACACATTCACAGGCATGCACATATGAATGTGCATACACATTCTCACATACCCGAATGTACACACAACATACAGTCACATACATACATATACATTTGCATACACATATGGCAGTACACTCACATGTATGCCTGACTACACAGAAGTCTCACACATGCACACACATACACGTGCTCACATACACACATCAGCAGTCAGAGACCCCAATCAGTACTCAAAGAAACTTTAAAAATGGATAAAAATTACTCAATCTCTTTGATGCTATTCAAGGGTCTTTTTTTAAATATATAAGAATGCACCTTCTAAATTCCTCACACACCTGGTGTTGCCAACCCTTCCTCCCCACCCCCTTAAGCCCTCTTAATCCCACAATTTAGAAAGTCTTCAGACATTGAAGGACCTCACTGGGGTGCATTGGACATCTGTACCACTCTGAGTTGGATCTGATGCTCACTTCTGTCTGGCAACTTGGCGACTGAGAAGAGAGTAAAGGTTTGGGGCTGAGGGACCAAGGAAAGTGTCCTGTAGGCTCAAGTAGCCTGTGACAGGATTACTGAGCTGCCTGCAGCAAAATGTTTGCTATTCATTCTGCCCTGACACTCTAGGAGAGGAGCACAATTTCTTTTGTGATTGGAGGTAATGTAATCTACAGGAAAATCAATGTAGGCTGACAGAAGAATCACCCAGCTGATCTGCAGATGGGCGACACTGAATCACAGCAGGCAAAGGCAGGCCAGCCACCAGCAGTTCCAGCTGCCTCTGGGAGGTGGGGTTTTTACAAATCTCACATACAGAAGTGCTCCTGACCTCCAAGGAACCTGTGGACCCAAGTGGCCACAGGTTAAGTGGCAAAACACACAGTTTGGAGAAGAAACTAGTGAGCCTCAATGTGCCATGCTGGTTTACTGAGGGGAAAGAGAAGAGAGAGAAAGCTTGAGATTGTAAGGACAGAAGAAGATAGGGAGACAGACAGACAAGCACATAGTGAAGCCTCAGTTCTAAACTATTGTTACTTTACTGCTTTTATAATTTAAAAAAATCCAGACTACGTACCCATCCACCACCTCCAATACATCCATGACTTTAGTATCAGGAAAGAAAATGTTGCAAAAATAAACAATTTTAAAAGAAAACTTAACAGAAAATAACTTTTACCACCCTAAAAACATCTGTGCATCTGCTGGCCCCTCAGCTGGCCTGGTTCAGCTGACTTCAGCACCCACAGCAGTGCGGCAACAGCAGTGAAGTTAGCAGGTGTCACCATAAGATGGCTGAGAACTGCTCCCCATGATACAAAGACATAAATCAGAATAATGGTTGATGCTGCCTCTACCCCCACAGATCCTCTTCATCAGAATCTCTGTCACCTGTTTATTTGTTTTAGGGTACTGCAATCCCACTCTCAATGCTGGGGTGAGTGCTTACCTGAAATTTTGGGGACTCCCAGTGTAGTCAGAACATGCACTCAGTTGATTACATGAGGCATGTGGACAATTACATTTGGGAAAGTATTAAGAACTAGAACTGAGGCCTGTGGTGTGGGGAGGAGAGGCTGATGGTGTGCGTGGTTAGCCATCAGTAATTCCTGGCGTCAGGAGGGTAGGGAGGCCCAGAAGTGAAATGAGCAAAGAGTTGTTGGAAATCACAGGGTCCTGGTGTCCCCTCCCCTCTCAGTTATAACAAAAACAAATCTCACGCAGACCTTTTCTCTTCATCATCTCTCCTTCTGTCTCCAGTGTGAGATGGGCCCCTTCTGTCTCCCCTGCCAGCTTCCTCGCAAAGGCTGCTTACATCACCTACTACGATCCTGGCTGAAACATTTAAGGCTACAAAGGCAGCAGCCTCAAGCACCACCTTTTCAAAGATTTTTGGGGAGCAATTCTGAGCCTTGGTTGGCCCTCTTCCCCTATCTCCTGTATTGTCGCCTCTCTACAGTGGAGCTGACAAGGGCTCTGGACAGGAGGACAGCGGGATCCAATAAATCTAAGGCCTGTCTAGGTGCTTCATTTATCAAGAGGCCTAATTTACCCAGGCCCTTTAGACTAATTGCAGATTTGCAAAAACTGCTGAGAGTGTAGAACCGTGTATTGTGAGTGTCCCTTGCCATATTTCTGCTAATGTGTTTCATCTGGAGTACATAAAGAGGCAGGGATGCTGATTTTAGACACAGCACTTTGGGGCTAATCCAGCTAAATGATTAGCCCTAAAATTCTGCAGTGATGTCATTTTCCCTACAGTGCTCTGCCAGTCGGGCTGTTTGGTTTATAGTTAAGAAACATGTACTTGCAAACCCAGGCTAGTTGTCTTGGCATCACAGGGTTGATTTGGAGCAATAATACCAGCCTCCCACTGGTCTCTGGGTCTCCACCTAAGATGACCCAGGTTGTCAGCGGGAGAGCAATACTGGTAAATGTAACATTTTTAAAGGAGTGAGCTAAATAGCATGCTTCTCTACCACCCAACTCCTGACCATGAGTAAGTTCTGCTTGTAGGGAAAGTTGTCTAGCTTGGTTAAAGAAAGATGAGTCCCACTTCTGGCCCAGGCTTTGTGGGCACATGCCAGGTACTCAATCTCTTAGAGTCTGCTTTCTGTGTGTCTCCAAACAGCTAAGAGGATGATGGCCATGGGGTTGAAGATTGAGGCTTCTCAAGTCCCAGCTCTATTACCTCTTTACTCGGTAACCCAGCTTACTGATTATCTCTTGGCTTTGGGTTCCTGTTGTACAGAGAGGCCTAATGAATGTAGTTTTGTAGGGTTCCTGGACCAAACAACTACTCTGAATCCAGAGCATCTACCCAGAAACATACTGATCACATTTTGGTTGCTTATCACTGATTAAGCTCATGAATGTTTCAGAAAGAAAAGCTGGGCTAGGTGGTATTTGATTTTCTTTTTCATACCCATTTCCCAGTTATTTTCCCAGTACATGCATTTGCCACAACCTGTGTTTAAAGATAAAAGCTCCTGAAATGACTTTCTAGATTTCTTGGATAGGTTGTGGAGCAGGGAGATAAATATCCTCTTCCATATGTAACGAGTGCCTCACAGATTCCAGAGGGCATATCTTACTTAATATCGATAATGAACATTTATTGGGTGCTTACCTTATATCAGGCACGGGAATAGAAGCATTTCACGTATAACCCTCTATTTGATTTTAACCACAGCTCTCCAAAGCAAGTTCTGGTCTCTCTATCTCTGTCTTGCTGTTAAGGAAACAAGACTATTCACTCGATTAAATACATTGGTACAGAGAAGAGCAGAAGCTCAAACATGGCTTCAGCCTTCCCAATGCTGGTCCCTTCAGACAGGACACCTCACAGAGGCAAAACCACAAGAACTATCCAGTTTCTGAGTACCACATATGACCCTGGATTCTGTCAGTACAGTAGCTGAATCTTTGTTCCAGTATCGCAAAGTGGGAGTTTCTAAAGGCCCCATAACAGATGAGGAAAGGAAGGCTTTTGTAATTTTCAAGGTTACCCAGCGTTCAGCTAGAGTTGGGAGATGAGCCCTAGGCCAGCTGCCTCTAGAGTCTGCCTCAATGTCTACATTACACATGGAGGAGGAGCAAAAGACTCACCATGAACTTGCAAAGGTGACATTCATGGAACTCATGGGTCTGTAACCTTTAGAAACTAACTGGCTGTGGCTCATTGTAAGCATGATTGTCACAACTAGAGCAGCACAAATGTGGTTGTGCCTTAGACACCTTCTCAAAAGCCTTTGCTTGCTGGAAAACCTCCACAACACAATTCTTCAGCCTAGAGAATTGTTCCTTAGCAGCCCAGAAGGAACTGAGGACTAAGTACTCCTCTGTGTTTCCAGAGCCAGGGTGTTAAGTCATAGTTGTAATTGGCTGCCTGGTGGGAATGTTTGTCCTGATGGATCAAAGTTTAAAGCTGAGACACAACACCCAAAGCTGTGGAGGCAACATTTGTCTTGTATCTCCCATCGCTGATTAAGAAGCTGGGGGCATGGGCCAAATTACATGATGGATTCCTCGCACATCATACCATAAATTCACCCTGAGGGCCAGGCGCCATGGGTCTTGCCTGTGTCAGCATGCTAACACACAGCCTCAGAAGCATAACGTAGTGTTCTAGGGGGAGGCTGAAATTAATGAAACTCTGGCTGACATTTTGAGCACGCACACACATATCTCAAGATTATCCCACAAGTATATTTCTTGCGGAGAGAGTAGTTTTTCCATATTAAAAGATGGCATTAACCTTCAATAGTTCATCACTTGCTTTAATCCTTTCCACCTGTAAATAGTTCAGATAAAAATATCACATTGGCTGTGCCTATATCTTACAAAAATGTGCCTTATATCCAGAGTTCGGGGGAGAGCTGACAGGTTGTACTCTTTCTCTTTTTTTAAAATCTCCTTTTCGGTTTCAAAAATGCATCTGTGAGTGGTAGTTGAAGGAGTGTGGAATTTTCAGTCTGAAAGATCTGGGTTCAAATCCTGGCCTCATATCAGATTAGCCCAGGAACACTTGAAAAGTTCCTTGTTCTGCAGGCGTGGAGTTTCTGCTCCACCACAAAGGGTTTTGTGAAATCAATTCAGATCTGCATTTTCATAGTTCCTCTGCCTGAATGTTGTGGCTTTGGTGTTTACACCATCGTAAGTGTGAGTTTCAGCCCTACTACTTAATTCTTTTGAGATTTTCCAGCCTCAGCCACAAAATCAAAACCTTAGGTTTGACAGCATCACACAGCTAACAGGGAAGGGAGGCCAGTGAAGTCCAAGGTAGCTGGCCAAAGGTCTAGCACCAGGGTTACCAAACGGCAAAGCTCTGGGTTAAAGTCATTCCATATGTTTGCATGAGATGTAAAATACTTTGGAGACAACTTCAAAAAAATTCAGCAGAATGTTTGATAGACAGCTAGATCTCCAGTTGCCCTGACTGAGTCAGAATATTTGGGCAGGCAGGATGGTATTCCCACAGAGTAACAGTCAGCAAGACCTGTGAGGAACAGGAAGGGGCTTTCTCTAGATGGGCAAGATCACTGCCCCCAACACCCAGATACACAAGATCTTACCAGCCACTTCCTTCACTTCCATTCCCTTTTGCCTTCTGTGGCCACTGTGGTAAGAGGCTTCTGATTCCTTAGAGTACGGTCTTTGGACCAGCGGCACCTGGCAATGTGTTTAAAATGCGGAATATCAGGCCCAGACTACGCCAACTGAATCAGGATGTGCAATTCAACAAGATCCCCAAGTGATCAATAAGCAAGTTAAGGTCTGAGAAGTCTGGATGCAGGATGAGGTTGGTGATCTATAACCAGATCCAGCCAGCTGCCTGCTTTTGTAAATTAACTTTACTTGGAGCACAGCCACACCCATTTATTTCTATATCATCTACAGATGCCTTTGCTTACCAAGACAGAGACTGAGAAGTTGAAACAGGCTCTCAATGCCTAAAATTCTGATTATTTGGCTTTTTACAAAAGAAGCCTGCAGACCTCTAGTCTAGAAGGTTTTTTAAATAATATTTTAGTGAGTCACTATGACCTCATACCAGTAATCCTTGCAATTTAATAGAAATAGGAGGATCAAAGGACAACACCTATCTGGGCAAAAATGTTAGTGAGACCCTATCTCAAAGAACAAGACAGGTATAGTGGTGGTGCAAGCCAGTATCCACAAGGCATAGATATGAAGACCATGGTCTGACTCCAGTCTGGGTAAAAAGCACAGGACCCTATCTGAAAAATAGAGCAGAAAGAGCAGGAGTATGGCTGAAATGGCAGAGAACTTTCCTAGTAAAACTCAGGAGTTTAAACACTAATATTGCCAAATATATATTATTGTAGGTCAATCTTGGACCTTTCAAGTGCTATAGACACTGCTAGATGAATTTCCACACACTTGAACCTACCAGCTTTGCCTTCCTCAATTTCTTCTTTATTTAAAGTTTAAGTCTGTCTTCATAGAACTCCTCAAAGCTCTCGAAATGAGTGAAGAAATCTCTTCTGCATTGCGTTTTCAGTCTTCCTGCAGCCTCTCAGCCTTCCATTCTTTCCTTTCCCCTTTTCATCCCTTCCCCATGATTCTTCCTTCTCTTTTCCTTTGTGTTTGTTCGAGTACTGAACAAAGTAAGGTGGAGACCAGGTGGCCTTCACAGAGTGGTCCTGCAGGTGAGCAGGCCCAGACTCACAGTGCTTCTTGGACCTCAGCATTTTTTAAAGTATCTCTCTCTCCTCTGGCATCCCAGCCTAAGTGTACAGACTTCAGAAGCTAGAAGGACAAGACAGCCATCTTGTATCATAAGCAAACATTCAGCCCATAGAAAGCTCTCAGAAAAAGAGCTAGTATAACTCCCTCTCCTAAGGCTTCATGTACTGTTTACCCCGAGGTAGAACCCCCCTGAGAAATGTTGTAATATGAAATCACTTTTGAGCCAAATAACTGTCTAGAGCCAAACACAATTTCCATATGTGGGTATGATGGATTTTCAACTGACCAGTCGACAAAGACTCGTCATCTTCAAAGTGGAATTCAGCATTTCAGGAGGTGTGCCAGCCAGCAAGGTGTTCACCACATGGGGTGTTCACAAACTTCTCCATGAGGACTTCAGGTGGGCCTGAGGACTTGCACAGTCCCTGGAGCACGTTCCAAAATTTCCCTCTTCCAGATGTGGACACTGGAGGCCACAAAGACTACCTAGTTTTTCACCTGGGCCTGTCTGTCCACTCCACTGGCTCAAGGCTGACTCCTGGCCTTTTCAGTAGGATCCCATCAGGGGAAGACTTTAAGTGTAAGTCCTTGGTACTTTTGAGCCAGAGAAGGGTTTCACAGCCCACTCTGGAGCATCTAAGGTGGTGATCCCAAAGGCAGAACTGACCCTCCACTCATACTTGATTTGTTATTTCCAAAGGGACATTGGTGGTTGTTCTCTTCAACAGTCACTTCCTCTCAGGATGACACCCCATCCTCCAGCCATCTCCTCTCCAAGTTCGTCACACCATCTCTTTTCATCCTCCTCTACTTTAAGAGGAAGTCTGTTTCTCACTCTTAAAATCTCTACTCTTGAATTGCTTCCAAATCCCTTGCATCCCAGTGAATGTCCTTTGTAACTTAAGGGTTACAATAAAAAAAATGGCTGAGTGTGGTGGTATACATCAGTAATCCCAGTTACTTGGGAAGTGGAGACAAGAGGCTTGTGCTTTGAGGTCAGCCTAAGAAAAGTTAGTACAAGACTCTCTCTCAAAAACAAACTAGAAGCAAAAGGGTTTGGAACATGGCTCAAGTGTCAGAGCACCTGCCTAACAAGTTTGGGGGCCTGAGTTCAAACCCCAATACTGTAAAAAAAAACTTATATAAAATATATATTGAGCAAACACATGAAAAGACTGAATAGGCCACATAGGTATTAATAAATTCCTTTCCTTTAAGACCTGTCCAAGATTTCTTCTGAAAGAAATAGTACAAAATGGTGAAAGTAGAGACCCTAGCGCTGAAATTTGTTTAGATATTTGCTGTTTTGGAGTGAGAGAATAAGAAAGATAGTTGGCTAAGAGCTTTAAAAAATATTGGCAAAATTTATGATAATGACCATTATATTATATGTTTGTGACATGCAGGGCTCTGAACTAAAGGGTCGTATCCTATCCAGTCTTTATTATAACACAGTAGATTATGATCATTTTGCTAATGAAAGAATTTAGGCACAGAAAGATTAAGTAATATGCCTAAGGCAAGCATGGTAGTACACACCCATAATCCCAGGCCTGGGAAGACTAGACAAGAATCGAGAGTTTGAAATCAACCTGGGCTACCTAGTAAGACTCCAAAAACAAAACAAACAAACAAAAAGGTAACATATTCAGAGACCGCTAGAAATGCCAGGGGATGCCTCCTAAGTATTTCCGTCTTTCTACAGAAGGATATAGAAATTTCTGCAGGAGAAGGATACCTTTTTAAATTCTCCCCATTGGATCTCTGGCACCAAGCAAACCACCTGTTATGTACAGTAGATACTTGGCAATTTTTTAAAATAAATACACAAAAAATCCTTTATTATCAGCTTTGAGCCAGAGAGTAGAAATTAGTGACTGACATGAGTTAGTGATAACTATTTTACAAAACATCTCTGCTTCAAAAAAACACACACGCACACAAGATCAACTTTTCTGGACCCACTAGGGACCTCTAAAATGGAATCTCCCAGAACTGCCCAAACTCTGGACTTGTTACTGAACTTTACCAGGTGGACAGGATGCAGAACTGCATTTGGTGACACCTTCACCCCACATTGCGCCAGGGAATGTGAACTTTGTAGATCATATCCATATGTGCTCGCTGCCTTCTGGCTGTGATTTGACTCAGGACAATGAGCTGCCAGAGAAGAGCAGGAAGTGGGGCATTAATGCCCTGGGGCATGATTCTTCTCTGAAAGTCCATGGCTCCTCTGACATCCCTTCTTTCCACCACCATCAATCCCAGGTCAGTGAGTGCTCCTTCCTTTCCCCTGTCAGGTCTTATAGTTTTGCTGTCTTAGCCTAGATGCTCTCTTTAATTACATTTCTAGATTTCTCTGAACCCTTCAGGAACCTCTTCTCAGTCTCTTCTTTTGGATTGTTGTATACTCACTGCTGAAATCCTGAATGGTAATTCATCTAGGAAGTAAGGTTCTTCAAGAGACCATGGTAGGCCAGCCTTGGTGTCTCATACTTGTAATCCCAGATACTCAGGCTTCATGGTGGTCTGAGGCCCTCCTGGGCCCTAGATCCTATCTGAAAATAAATGCAAAAGGAAGCCACAATTCAAGGAGTTGAGTACTTTCTTAGCAAACATGAGACCCTGAGTTCAATCCCTAGTATTGAAAAAAAATTCTGTGGATGTGCTATGAAGAGGTGCCTCGGTCCTCTGCTTCCAAACTTTGCCTGTAACAACACCGTAAACTCTGTATCCTAATGCTTACTCTAGAGGCAAGCAATGGACAAGGTTTTTCTTGATGCCAACTGATTGTGGCAGTCCAAATATGATTTGTCCTATTTTGTTCAAAGGAAAAAGTACTGGGCTGGGCTATCATGAGCCTGAACTTTCTAAAATGAAACCCTTCCCTTCCTATATTTCACATCCAAATTATTGAAAAGCCGATCTGTTGGAGATAACTCCCTTCACTCACACCCTGCATTCTGGAAAGCTGAGAGGAGTGGGTGAGAGAAATACATGAGGTTTATGGGAATGTGGTTGAGGAGAAAAAAAAAATTCCCTCCAAAGGTGAAACCGGCTGCAATTATTTCTCCCCAAACCTCAAAGTGAAAACCCCCTCCCAGCCCATAGACTTTGCCTATTTTCTACCCAAGCCTAGTAAATCAGTCCATTCCCACACCACCCAGACCAGCATCTGCTGAAGTAGACTCAAGCCCCCAAAGAACCCCAGGCCGAGAAAGTGCCCTTCAAACCCCAGCTCGAGTGTGCGAACCTTGGCCAACCTTTCCCAAGTGCTTGGCCCAGCATGCAGGTCTGTGCCTGGTTTAGGGTTTCATAGTGGCAGTTTCAAAGCCGTCTCATTATTACTGATGACCGGGCTTGCTGAGAGTAATAGTGTTTTATAGCTCACTGAGCAGAGGGCCCCAGAGCTGGGGGAAATTTGCCGCCTCTGAACTTGTACGAGGCACAGATTGGGAAGATGGGTGGAGACCCCGTGCTTAGCTAAAGCTGATCTATGGGAAAGTTGCAAAAAGCGGACACTAGGCCCCCACACTCCCATGCAGCAGTGGCACCTGGGTAGGGAATCTCCTTGTCTGTGGAACTCACATTCTTCAAAAAAGCTTTAGGAAGCTGTGTGCAGCTGCCAGGCATCTGGGGGCCTATTTTAGTCCCCTGACATATTACTAGGTTCCTATAGTCGTTGTTTCAAATCCCTATTCCCCACCCCCACCCCCACCCGCCTCAGTCTCACTTACACTTACTTTTTGCGCTAGCTCTTTGAATTTAGGGCCTAGGTGCTGTCTCTGAGGTTTGTTTTACTCATGGCCAGTATTCTACCACTTGAACCACAGCTTCATTTCCCACTTTTTGCTGGTTAATTGGAGTTGAGAATCTTATGGACTTGCCTGCCTGGGCTGGTTTTGAAGCTCAGTCCTCAGATCTCAACCTCCTGACTGAGCAGCAATGGCACCAGGCCAAATGTACTTTTCAACTCATCACCTGGGCTATTTTGATCTGGCTAAGGTTTCAACCTCTATTCTTTACCAAGCTCATTTTTTTATTGTGAAAATACTGTACAGAGGGGTTACAATTACATGGGCCAAGCTCATTTTTTTAACTGTCTCTGCTCATCTCCAGTTTTTCTAAAGTCTTGAGAAAAATTAAAGTTGTAGATTTGGGGAGAAGAATGAGATTTGTTGTTGCAAGGCACATTCCATCCTTGATCATAATTCATCTTCCTAGCACTCTAGAAGCTGTAATATCATTCTTAGGATCAACACAGATTTTTAGGCAAAGTCTCATAGCTGGAAAGGAGAGGCAAAGTTTGTCTGACTTGAGTCAGGACCAATCCCAATGCCTTGTTAAATGGGCTAAGGAAAAGGATTTAAAAAAAAATTGTACCAGTACTGAGGCTTGAACTCAGTTCAGGGCTTTGTGCTCTCATTTGTGGTTTGCATTTATGGCTGGCACTCTGCCACGTGAGCAATACCTGTAGCTTGGCATTTTGCTGGTTGATTAGAGATAAAAGTTTCATGGATTTGTATACTGAACTGGCTTCAAACCTCTATCCTCAGATCTCAGCCTCCTGAGTAGCTAAAACTATATAGGCAGTCTTGTTTGTGTTATTAAATGTTAAAATTCCCCCTCAAAAATGTGTCAAGACATATCTTAATACATCAGTTACTAGCAAATCAACAAATATGAGAGAATATTGATTGTCAGCAAGTTAATTTTTTCCAGTTTTGTTTGGTTATGAATCATTAATTTGCTGAGCAATTCAATATTATACCAATTTTTACTGTCATCAAATTTTAAAAGCAATTTTTTTGTAGGCAGCAACCAGATTGTGCTGGTGGCACCTTTGTCCTTGTTTTATGAATTAATCTGCCTTTTTAAGTAAGATGTCTTTCACCAAGTATGTGTTGTCAAGCTTGCCTGTCTTCTGTCTGCTTCTGTATGTTTGACATTAAAATACACTAACATTTGTCAAGAGAAACAGCAATAAGGCTGTCGGACAGCTGGTTTACCTTGCTTTATGCAACACATATACCCTTCAGAGCTGCATTGAAATGAAATTGGGGGGAAATTGTTTGCTATTTTATGTCCTTTAAGAAAATAAAATCAAGCTTAACTTTTTTTCTTTAATAGATAAATTGAGATTCCACATACCATGTTTGCTGAGATTGAAGTTTACCTTTAAGGACCATTTTTTAAATTAGGTAAATATAGAATGGGCATTCATTTGTTTATTTATTACTCCATTCAACAAATATTTACTGAGTATCTTGTGCACACAAGGCACTACTGCTCCTGGGATCAGGGAACTCAACAGTAAATTAGTGGAGATCTCTACCCACTTGGAGATTAAATTCTAGCAGTACAATCAGACTCAGCAGGTAAATGACTGCATTTTATAATTTCATAGGTTTTATAAAGGAGATCTATAAAGAAAAATGCAGGATGAAGAGTAGAATGTGGCAGTTTATTTTGCATAGTGTACTATTTTCCTACTGCTGCATATAAATTACTATACACATAGTGGCTGAAAACAAATATAAATTTGTTATCTCACACTGTCTGCCAGCCAGGAACTGAACAGAGTTCAGTTGGTTTTTAAGTTAAATCTCCTAGGCTACAGTCTCAGAGTCAGCCACAGTTAGGCAGTCAGCCAAGACTTAGGGTCTTCTTCGAAGCTGTGTGCTTATTGGCAGAATTCATTTCCTTTTATCTGTGGACTCAAGGCTTTGTCACTAAAAGGACACAGAGAATGGCCATTGCTGCTTCTTTCCCATCCAAGAGCTCACTCATTAAGGCAGCCCACCCAGGTTCATCTTTTTTTATGAACTCAAAGTCAAGGGCTTCATAGCCTAGTGATGGGAGCTATCTTTCACTGAATCTTAAGTTCCATCCGTGCAAGAACATTACATCTGTGGAAAGATTGTGAAGACCATCTTAGAATTTTCATCTGTCACACATGGTTATGAGAAACAATTTTTCCAATGGAGATGACATTTGAACAAAGACCTGAAAAAAAATCCAGGACTGAATTGTATTAAGGCCTATGACAAATACATAGCAGCATGTGCAAAAGCCCTAGAGCAACAGTTGGTACATTCAAGGAGTACTGGAAATACAGTAAGTTGGAGGCTAGTGAATGAGGAGACTCATGATAAGATGTAAAGTTGGAGAGGAAGGCAGGCCACCAGCCCTGGAGAACCTTGCCAGTCATTGCAAGGAATAAGTAGAACTGTTTTTGAGGCTTTGACATACTTAGGATGTAATAATCTCACATCATAGGCCTTGAATTCAAATTCCTGGATTCAAATTCTCATCCTGCCACATATTAGCCAAAGAGCTTGAGTGAATTATTTAGCGTCTCTGTCCTCCTGTGTGCTCATCTGAAAAGTGAGACTTCTCACACCCTTATCTCATAGGGGAAGGGAATGGATGTGTAAGCATTAAATGAGATCATACGTCAAAGCACTCAACTCAGTACCTGGGCACAGGAGAACTGATGAATGAACAGTATTGACATAGAGGTAAATTTCTGTATCTGTTAGCAAAGACTTAGATATAAAGAAGCCAGGTGATTTCAAGACCTCTGGCCTGAGTTGCCAGGAGCAGAGTTAGAGGAAGTTGCAAGATGCCTTAGTATCAGCTTGACTTGGTGTTCACCTGTTAGGATGAGCTTAGACAACATGTAGGCTTTGCAAATAGACTCATGTCTGAACCTTAGTGTTGCTACTCACTAGCTGTGAGATCTTGATAAATTAACTTAACCTCTACAAACCGTTATCCTCATGGGAATAAAATAAGTGAGGTTTATTTTCTTGCAGGTTCAAATAAAGCAATTCTCATAAGAGCCCTCAGTGCTCTAAGGGCACCATGAAATGTATATGATGGACTCAGTACTCCTATCCTCTTCCCAAAGTCCTGTGTTGAAATGCTAACATGGGCTGTTTTAGCATTTGCAAATGGGAACTTTAGTGAGTGAAGAGGTCTTGAGATGGGGACTGGGACCCTTAGAAAAATGACCCCAGAAGCTCCCTGCTGTCCATCTTGGAGAGGATACAAGAAGACAGGCCTCCTTCTTTCTGTGACCCTGAAGAGATCCCTCACTAGAATCCAGCTGTGTGGATACCATGACCTAAGACTTCCTGACTTCACCTTTGAGAAAAATCCATTCCTGTTGGTAATGAACCCTCAGGTCATGGCATTGCTCATGGCAATCTGAACAGCCTGGACAGTGAGGATGCCTTTCCTATCACAAGGGAAGAGGGCAGAATGGCTCTCTCAGTTCTCTGATGACAGCAGTCTCCTTGATTCTCATTCTCTCATTTGCAGTACCTCTTGCACACCCTTGACATAGCCTTAGGAAATTGGTAGAAATGTCACTAGAAAGCCACTGAGCACAATAAGCCTTGTTGTCCACTTGGCTGGCTGGAATTGTAGCTATAACCCAACAGAAAAACACAAAAGTCCGCTCTGTCACCCAGGTGAAGCTGTCACCCTGTCAGGTGGCCCACTGCCAATTATCTCATGGTGTGCCAGCAGTGCTGGTGCTTCCAAACGTGGGCAGGCTCACAACCATCCTCAGGAGACACGAAAGAACAGGTATACCCCAAGACAAACTAGAACAAATGTTCAATTAAATATAAATATTAACTTAATAGCTCTAGGATCAAGTAAACCAGAGAATGTAATAACTCGTATACAATAAAATGAGCTTGTTAGAAAGTCCAGATGAGCAAATAATGTTTTCTCCCTTGGATATCAATTTAGTCCTGGCATATCATAAATATATGTGAGGTCTCAAATTACTTGAGTAATAATAGGTCTTATAATGAGATGGTAGTCATCATTTATTTTTATTTTCTACTTTGACAGAAAAAAAACTTTTAGTCCAGTAGCTAGTAACCAGCGTGTGTGTGTATGTGTGTGTGTATGTGTGTGTGTGCACACGTGTGCATACACTAGAAAGGAACCTGTGTTTGTTATTGTCTCTTATTTCTCCTCCAAGACACCAGCTCCCCAGGGAAATGGGGACAATTTCAGCATGCCCCCGACACCCAGAGACAGCTCCTTAGCATTGCTTCAATTAAGTTATGCCTGCTTCTAAATTTTAACCTGTGAGGGCAGCATCACTTCAGTTTCCTACAAGTATCACTAGTGCCTTACTGACTTATTCCATTCAGGACTATAGCAAAATATAACAAACAAAATACTATATCAAACTATCTATTTATAAACTACATAGACCAACTGCTCAGAGTTTTGCAGCCTGGGAAGATCAGGCTGGCAGTAGGTTTGGCGTTTAGTGAGGGCTTATTCTTCATAGTGTAGATAACCTCTAATGTGTCCTCTGTGGAGGGAAGGACAACTAAACTTTGCTACTCTCTTTTAGAAGGAGTGGAGCAGAAGGCCTGCCTCCTCATATCATCACCTTGAGGGCTGGGTTTCAACAAGTGAATCTGCTGAGATCACAGCACTTACATGAATAGTACACTGAAACAATTCTGAATCCCCTTCTTAGCACTATTTTCCAGGGTCTGGATGAGGCACTTGTGGTTTCCAAGATGCTATCCCTGCACTGTTGTGAAAGGGTTAACATGAATACAGCTGTCAACACTTGCATCTGTGAGAGAATTGGGATGGCATACTGGTAGAAGGGAATGTGCTGCTATGTACATCTAAGACAACTGGGAGGTTTTGACGAAGTACAAAGATAATGGAATTCAGATGACTGTTATTGGGAGTATTGATGAATTGCATCTCAAGGAAAGCTTGGAGACACTAGCACCTCCTCTTCACTTTAAGCTACTAGAGACAAAAGGCCTATAGACCAGAAGAGGATCCATGCTAGAAGGTAGAAAGACCTTGACAAAAAAAGGAGATTGGGCTTCTGACATATTGGTACAGGGAGGAAATACTTGTAACCAGTTATTCCAGGAAGTGTCCTGGGGCTTTGTTTTGGTTCTTCTCAATCCAATTTTTCTGACAAGGAAACCATTCTGACCATGGCATGATAGTCATCCCAGGTCACTCCATCAGCCCAGATACCTAGAACAGTCAAGCTATAACTGAGGGTCAAGGGACTGGAGGTAGGAAGTAGAAGAGGGACAAGGGATATCTGCAGTAGGCCCCAGGACTATTTACAGCCATCAGAACTAGTAGTCTATTTATCAATCTTCCCCTTAAAGTCACCCTAAGAGATGTGATGCCCAATGTTGTGAAGCAGGTATACGGAAATAGCTCAAGAGGTATGCTACAGTCCACAGTGCCCATTATGCCCATTGTGCCATCCTGATCACCACCCCTTCAACATGGAAGTCTCATTTACCAGCTGCCAGCCATGTCTCACCAGGGACTATGCAAGGCCACGGGAAGATGAGCTGCATTCCCTTCCCAGGGCTTGCTCACATCCAAGACCAGTCAATGCCAAGGAGGAAAAAAAAACAAAAACAAAACACAAACCTTGTTCCTTGCTTCAATTTGAGACAGCTTTGAAAGGTTATTTGAGCTGTAGAGCACCCTGAGAGATTAACTGAGGTCTTCTTGACAAGTATTTTGCAGTTCAACCACTGCCTTTGCTCAAACCAGCTTCCTTTATGCCCTATGTGGGTTGTTCCCAGAGCATTTCCTAACTAACTACTTGCATGCAAATTTCCAGGGTTCAATGAACTATCATTTATTTCCTCTGTCTAGATGTATGCTATCCAATATGGTAGTCATTAGAACTGACAGTAGCTGAAAATATGGCTAATTTGAATGGATATTTTTCTGTAAGTTCAAACAACATACCATATTTTGAAGCCTTACACACCAAAGAGCATAAAGTATTTCATTATTTGGTTACATTATTGTTTTTTTATTTAAATAAAATGTGTTAGTTAAAACGTATCACCTGCCTTTTTACTATTGTTAAAACACTGTCATTTGCAATAATATTATACTATATGAAATAAGTCAGGTTTGACAAAACAAAAAACTTCACACCCCTTATATGTGAAATCTAAAACATAGAACTCTTGGAGGTAGAAAGTAGAGTTGGTGGTCAATGGAGACCAGGATAAGGGAATGGGCAGGGAAAAGGGAAATTTTACTTAGTCAAAGAGTACAAAGTTAAGCTGGGTGCCAGTGGCTTATGCATGATACCCTAGGTACTTAGTAGCCTGAGATCTGATGATCAAGGTTCAAAGCCAATCTTGGCAGACAAATCCAAGATATTCTTATCTCCAGTTAAGTACCCAAAGGCTGGAAGTAGAGGTATAGCTTAAGTAGTAGAGCCCTAGCCTTGAGCTGAAAAGCAAAGGGAGAACAGAAGGTTTTGAGTTTGAGCCCGAGGACCAGCACAAAGAAAGATACAAAGTTTCAGTTAGAGGAAGAATAAATTCTAATGATCTTTTGCATAGCATGTTGGCTATAATTAATAATAGTATGCCACATATTTCAAAATTGTTTAGGAGAGTATGTTTTAGATGTTCTCTCCACCAAGAAAAAGATAAACGTAAAAGGTAATGTGTATGAGTATTGGTCTGTTTTCACTTCCACAGTTTATCTGTATTTATAACATCACCTTGTACCCCTAAACTACAAACAATTTTGTCAATGAAAAATAGATACCAATTATAAAAACAAACAAATTAAAAAGTATGGGAACCTTGAGACAGTGTTTTTCTGTTGGACAATATTATCATAGCCACTAAACAAATGCTTTATTGCAAAGCTAGGAGCTAAGGTGAATTTTGCATTTGTCTTATACCAAGTTTATGGTCAAAGTATGGTAAAAGTATGGCTCAAACCCAGGTAAAACAGAGCCTTAGCACAGGTTCATGAGGTAAAACTGCTGCACCACGCAGGGTCACCATCTTATCACCTTTTCTGGAGATTCTTAATACTCTTATCTTTGAACCTTGGCTTTTTAACTGAAGTCTGATTGGACATATAGCCTATAAATGAGCAGAGGAGATAGGCTGTTCTTGCCATCCATTGACATGTAGCATTCAGGACACCTTGTGAAACTCAGTGAACTCAAAATACCTGAGAGTTCAGGGAGATCTAAACTAAGCGTGGGGTGTGTTATATCTCCAAACTAAAGCAAACAGGGGTTGCTGACAGCCCTGAGAGGCTCTGTCACTTTCATTTGAACCAGAACTTGCTTCAAACACACAAAGAGGGACATGGCTTTCTAAGAAACACAAACAACCAATGAACCCTGTCATTTCTTACTCTTGTCATCTCTCTTCATTAGGCAACTACTTACACTGAAAATGGTGACACAGAGAGATGCAAATGTGAGAGGTGAGACAGCCCATGTAACTTTCCTTAGTCCTTCCTCCCTCAGCCGTCAGCCACAGGCAGTGCTGATAGAATATACCCAGAACAGAAAGGGAAATCAAACAATCACGTTTGCTCTGTGCATCCTTTTCGCTATTTTGATAACAATGAAACTCATGTGCAGGCTATACAAGGGACATGGTGTAACTTTCATGATTAAAAGCTTTTCATGCTTACATTTAAAACTGACCTTCTAGTGTGGTGCTGTGGCTCACGTGTTCAAGCGCTCGCCTTGAGCTGAAGAGCTGAAGGACAGAGCCCAGGCCCAGAGTTCAAGCCCCACAACTGACAAAAAAATAAAATAAAATAAAACAAACAAATAAATAAAGAATAAAATAAAATAAGATGACCTTCAAGGTCAATTTGCTACAACTTGTGGGGGGAGGAAAATTGGGAGGGGAAAATGTGGGGGGAAATGAAGGAGGGGGTAACACAATTTGAAAAGAAATATACTCATTACCTGACTTATGTAACTGTAATCCCTCCATACATTGCCTTTACAATAACATTTAAATTTAAAAGCCATGCTAATAACAATGTTTTGATTTCTTAATATGTAGAATGGCATTAAATAGCAAAGAAAAAATGTGTCACAATAAATCATGAAAAAGACCACGAAGGCAAAGCACAAGCTTTATATGCTACACCATTAATGACACTTTTCCTGACTTCTGATCAAGAGACCCTGTATTTTCATTTTCTGCTGGGCCTCACAAATGCAGCTGTCCCTGGCAAGGAAGTTCAAGAGTTGGCGCCACTAGGTGCTTCACCTTGTTATGCCCCCAGACAAGTCCCATTCTCAGAACTCTATGCACGTTGGTAAGAAAGGCTGTGTGAGACTCCATTGTGCTGTACCCTGCCTCTGCCACATTATCTGACCATGCCCCTGAGCATAAATTTTAAGGCCCAGTTCTTCAGTAGGTGGGTGGAAATAATGCTTCACTTTTTACTGAGTGTCTATAAGAAATAAATGGCAGTAAGCATGTGATCATGTTGTCATTGTTATTTTTTTATATTCATATAAAGGATTGAGATTTTTCAGTTAGCAATGATGGACACCTGTTATCTCAGCTTCCTGAGAGGCATAAGTCAGGGTCCTCAGGCTACCCAAGGGCAAAAAAACACAAGATCTTATCTGAAAAATAACTAAAATATAAAGGGGTGGAGACATGGGTCAGGTGGTAGAACACTTACATAGCAAGCACAAAGCCAGGAGTTCAAACCTCACTACAAAAACAAAACAACAAACAAAACAATAGACTGGATTCAGCTCCAGAAGCACATATACTAAAACTGGAATGATACAGAGATTAACATGGCCCCTGCTCAAGGATGACAGGCAAATTTGTGAGGCTTTCCATATTAAAACAAAAACAAAAACAAACCAATAGACTGGGGAGTTGTAGTTTTTATCTTAATCAGCATATGTTACGCATGCATATAATCTCTGTATCTTTTGATTAGAGAACCAAGATTATTAATATTCAGAGTTATTATTAAAAGTTGGATAGCAATTACTTCTATTTTATTGGCTTCTTTCTCACTCCTCATTCGCTTATGCACTTACCAAGTAACATTCGTTCTTTCTTCTTTTTTTATGGTTGTGTTTATCTTCCTCTTCTGTGTATAAGACTCTATTAAATACCTCCTGAAGTGCTGGTTTCGTGGTCATGAATTGCTTTTGGTTTTGTTTTTATTTCTCCTAAAATTATGATGGATAGATAGGCTGAGTAATCCAGGTTGGATGTTATTTTCTTTCAGAGCTTGAAATACATCATTTCAGGTCTTTCTTCTCTTAAAGTTTCTGTTGAGAAATTTGCTGTTTATCTGATGGGTTTGCCTTTATAGGTGACTTGGCAATTCTCTCTTATAGATTTTAACATTCTTTACTTTTTATGTATGCCTGTGGAGTTAATTCTAATATACTTTGGAGAGGTCCTTTTGTGGCCTTCTCTGATTAAAGTCCTAAAAGCATCCTGTCCCTGAACAACTATGTTTCTTAAGATTTGAATTTTCTACTGTTATTTTATTGGATGTTTCCTATACCTCTAGCTTGCGTATCTTCTACCGTCAGGTGCAGGTGTCTCTTTTAATGATACCTTAGAGATTTTGCTAGTGCTCTTTGTACTTATTTAGTTTTTTAAAAAATTTCTTTTCACCTGCATGTAGTAATAAATCTACCATGTGTTATTCTGTCTTTAGTTTGGACCATTCTCCTGGAGAAACCTTCAACTAAATTTTAACTGTATTTTTTTTTGTCTTTTCTTTTTTGGTACTGGGGATCGAACCCAGGACGTTGCGCTTGCTAGGCAAGCGCTTTGCCACTGAGCTACATCCCAGGCCTTCAACTAAATTTTAATTGACATTTTTCTTATTGATCTTTTCATTTCCAAAATCTGAATTTTATTTATTTTAAAACTTACCTGTTTTTTTTGGTGATAATACTTGAGTTGTGAACTCAAAAATTTGCATTCACACTTAGGTTTTGCTTTTAGCTGACAATCTATGACTTGAACCACAACTCTAGTCTGTCATTTTGCTTTCTCATTGGAGATAGAGTCTTTCAGACTTTTCTGCTGAGGTTGGCCTCAAACTGTGATCCTCAGATTTCAGCATCCTGAATGGCTTCCAGTAACAAGCCATGCTACCCAATGCCAATTTGTATCTTGTACTCTTCTATTCATGTCCTGCATTGCCTTTTTTTTAAAAAAAAATGTATAGGTGATGTGATGTACAGAGGGGTTATAGTAACTTAAGTCAGGTAATGAGTATATTTCTTTTTGAACAGTGTCACCCCCTTTTATTTTCTCCTAATTTTTCCTTCCCTACCTGCCACGCCGACTCCAGTGGAGTCTGCTTAGCATGGGAAACCATCTATCAGACCTAAGATAGGGGCTTCAGAGACCTATCTCTGAGTTTTGGGACTTCACCGAAGTCTACCTCAGAGAATGGGGCTTTACAGAAACCTATCTCCAAGTTTTGGGACTTCACCGAAGTCTACCTCGGAGAATAGGGCTTCTAAGAGGCCTACACTTGGAAAAAGGCTGGCAAACCCCTGGGAAAGATGTGTTTCTGCCTTTCTTTTCCTCTATATAAGAGTGCCTATTAATCTTTTACTGTTTCTCTGTTCATAGTACTTACTCATTGTCAACGTTCCCTTATTCAAAGCTCTTTCTTAAGAGTGTTGACGACTCCAATATCTGATGAGTGTCTTAAAAATATGACTAACTCACCGGAGTTAAGTGCTACCCTGAAACCCCTCTTATGGAGGCTAGTAGACAAGCCATAAGCAAATATAAAAGTATTGGGGGTTTCACGAAGTCACTTCAGCAGAAGGAATTGTTTGTAAGAAACTTACAAGAAGCTGTAGGGCGGCTAGAACAGAAAGAATGTATGGCAATTGCTGAGATAACTACTTAGGAGAAAGAACTTCCTGTTACTCTCTTTCATTTACTAAGAGACTTGCTAGATCTAGGCCTCCGTGACCTTACTATTAAAGAAGGAACAGGAAAGATCTTATGGGACAATTAAGGCCTCTGTAGAAATAAGGTAATGGTTAGATGGTGACAAACGTCGAAACCCATTATATTTCTTAGAGATAAGCCGGAAACAAGTGCCTTTCAGATGACCAGCTGGTGACCATCCAAGAACGAAGCCTTGCAGCAAGATTGTGTAACCTTTTGCCCTTTCTTATGGAGACTTTTTGCTATAAAAGTTTGTTATCCTCTGCATTAAATTGCACTCAGCACTCAGCATCCACTCCTAATGTGTGTGAGTTGTCTGTTTGCCATCTCCCCCCCCATTCCAGGTTCCTCCCCTAGGTGTCCTCCGTCGTCCCGACAGAATCCGTTCCGCGGCACCTACCCCTCTTCCTCCCAAGTTGTATGCTTCATTTCCAATGTAGAGTGTAGTGAGTGTCACTGCCAAATTAGCTGACCCTTAGTCCCACTGTTTCTGTACTTCCCTTTCCCCTCCCCAAATCAGATAAACTTATATACAAGACAAAGGGTACAGTGATTAAACAATAGAGACAAAGGGGAAAAAACCCTAAAGAACCACAAACAGTACAATAAAAACCCTCTTGTTTCCATTTCTTGGAGTTCATTTCAATAAGCCTCCTTTTATATGATCACATGCACATGGATATTGAGCCCTTGTGATCCTCTCCTAAGAATATCCTCCTTTAGTCTACTTTTCTTGGATTCGTTTATTTACTTATTTATATATTCTTGAATTTCATTGATCATTCTTATAATAGTATTTTATTTTCTGTCTGAGATTTTAGACATTTCACTCTTATCAGTGATTGTTCCTGCAGAGTTGAATTTGAAGAAGTCATGTTGCCTTGGATTTTTTTTTCCCATAAATGTGTTTCTGCATGGGAAATTTGCACATCTGAGGCCAAGTCATTGGTGATACACTCTGGTGTCCACTGATGTATTCTCAGGTAAGAAAGTACAGTGGCTCTGTTGAGGTTCTATTTCTCACCAGTGGAATGAGGGCATGGCTTAGTAGCCAAGAATTAGCTCACAAGCACAATATACTAAGCCTGATTCCCAGGACTGCTTAGATCAAGGAAAACTGGTCAGAGTCTCTTATAGAAGAGTCGGTTTTCCACTTCTTGGCTTTTGTTCATATTGAAGTTTCTCTTCTTTGTATGCTGGTTGCTGCTGCTGGCCACAGGGAACTTACAGTCTGTAGTCTGGGCAGGTTCCCACTTATTCCATAAGCCCATGAGTTCATATCCCTAGGGGCAGAAAAGTCCAAGACTTGTAACTCCCACATGCATCAGTAAGTGGGGGAACAGAGCACTGAGTTGAACCCTGGCAGGGGGAAAACAGGAATTTAGGCACTCTGCCTGTTGGTCTTTGACTGTTTATAGATTCCATTAGAGATTTCCTCCATGGTATGGGGGGGGGGGGTGGCTACAGAAGTCTTATGATTCAAAGGGTCTGAAGTTGATGCTTTCATTCCTGCCTGGCAGCAAACACACACCAGGATGCTATTTCCAGAGGTATGTTTTAGTGTTTTCAGACCCTGTCCAACAATTTGCCTTTCTATGAGAGGAAGGAAGCTATGAGTATTATGTGATTTAGAAGGCCTGGGCTCAGGACTCTCAGACTTAACCTTGTAGCCAACATGTGTAGCCAAGGAGGCAGACCCTGAAGGGTGAATATTATTCCAGCCACAAGCTTAGTGCTTTATTTTTGCCAAACCCCTCAGGCAATAAGACTTTGTTATCACCAGGGAAGGTGAGGCCTATGATCATTGTTCCCTTCTTTGCTAGAAATCCTTGGACTTTTCTGTAAGATCACATCAGACCCTCTTCCTCTTCACTTCCACCTCTGTGGCCATCTTTCGACCCAGACATTGTGGAAGGATGTCCCAAGACGCCCTGATTCATGATTGTTCCTTATTTTCAGTGTCTCTCAATCTCAAACAGATGGCCCTCTCACAAAATTATGTCTTTTGCTAACTATCAATGATAAAGGAAGTAACAGACTATCTTTCTTCATTGAAACTAGGTTTCCACAGCAGAGCAGTCACTATCTCACCCAATGCCCTTACTGGGTTTGAGCTGTGCTAATGTGTGAGCTTATCATGTGCCTAGAATTGCTGGTAGGTTGTAAGAGCTGTCTGGCTTACCTTATGATTACATCTGCTTCCATTCTCCATTCTGAGGAACCAGAGATGGGCTTAGAACTGATTGTTCCCTATTTCTCATGCTTTTCTTCTGCCTCTTCCTTTCTTTCACTCAGTAAGAAGTGGAGCAGTATTTCCACCCACGTACTGAAGAAATTAGGGGCTTGAAATACATGCTCAGGGGCATGCTCAGAGAATGTAGCAGAGGCAGAATACAGCACAATGGAGCCTCACACAGCCTTTCTCACCAATGTGCATAAGAGTTCTGAGAATGGGACTTGTCTGTGGTGCCAACTCTTGAACTTCCTTGCCAGGGACAGCTGCATTAGTGAGGACCAGCAGAAAATGAAAATACAGGGTCTCTTGATCAGAAGTCAGGAAAAGTACCATTAACGGTGTAGCATACAAAGCTTGTGCCTTGCCTTCGTGGTCTTTTTCATGATTTATTGTGACACATTTTTTCTTTGCTATTCAATGCCATTCTACATATAAAGAAATTAAAACATTAAGTCATTAACATGGCTCTTATGATTAACTTGACGTTGTGAAGGCTATTTTTAAATGTAAGCATGAAAAGCATTTAATCATCAAAGTTACACAATTTGCCTTGCATAGCTTGAACATGCATTTTATTATTACCAGAAGAGTGAAAAGGATGCATGAACCTAACTTTCTTCCGCTAGTCCCTCCTTCCCTATTTGACTCTACTCGTCATGGAACCATAGGGTAGACCCTTGTAATCTGCCATCGTGTTCTCTTGACTTGTAATCTGTCTACCCTTCATTGTAAGGACAAGACTGACCTTTCTATCCCAGGCTGGACCAACTCAAGGGAGGAGCATACTCATCAGGGATGAGTGGTTTATTGGTGAGCAGAGACCAAGTGTTCTATATTTGAAACCTGTCAAAGAGATTACATCCTTTCCACACAGTTTTGTAGAGGAAAATTGATTCATATGTAAGAGAACTGTTAGGAAGATTTGGGAAAAATGATAAGACACCAGATATTAAACCTAGCACTACTGAGTCAAAAACCTGTGTTCAAGACCTCAAGTGAATCAGTGATGAATCCCCTTGCCAAACTTACCAGTTGAAAAGTTCATATGAAATTTGGGGTTTTGCTGCAAAACATGTAATCAGGACAGGTTTCAGGTTCCATAACAAAAGTTCTTCCCAGACTGGTGACCGCAAGCCAGTCTGACATTTGTAAGTGCATTTCCATGGAAAAAGAAGGCGCTGCTTAATTGCATTAGGAGAATTGCACCACATTCCACAGGAGAACATTGACATGCTTTGACAAGCATGAGAAAAACCTATGCCTTTCTGTGCTGCGTCCATTTCTTTGGGGTCATGGCTATTACCTTGGAGATTGCATGTAAAGAACTAAAGTTTATTCCCCTACCAAATACCAAGCTGGCAGTCTTTTCTGAGTCATAATCACAGCAATCACCCAGCATGCTGCCACCAAACCATTTTGCTCCCTTTCAGTCACAAGAATTTCAATTCTGTTCTGCATGATACCCTTGTGCCATAGGAATTCCCAGGACCCATGGGGCTGCTGAGTGAAGGGAGAATCATGTTGTAGAGAAACAGCAAATAAGTAGAAATAACATGTATTGCTGATTCAGTGTTGTTTGTTAGCCAGAAAAATAGAGAAAGAATATGGGATGAAATCCTTCAAAGAGAGAGTTTCAAAGTACATGGGACTCTGGGGAAAGTGTTTTAGGAAGGAAGTCGAAATTATGGATGTTTCCAACAGGAAAAAGTGTATAAATGGACATTTCCTAAAAGGAGAGTGTTTAACTGGGCTTCATGAAAGCTAAGAACCATATTTCTGTAACAAGGAGCATATTTTGCAAATATTACACATCTAACTTTTTAGTTTCATCTTAAATCACCTTCCCCTGCAGTCTTCCACCTCCAAGGCTGAGGCAAGAGGCTTCTGGCCCCTGGGATACTGCCTAGAACAAAGAGGCCATTGATCAGTTTGAATCTCAAAGCTGACTTTCTTGACCTCTTAAGCAAGAAAATAGTCTTCAAAGCCAGGCATTGTTGAGAAGGAAAGGGATTTTCTAAATTCCTTTAGCTCCCATTAGTATATCAAGGGCCATACCTGGTGGAATAGATCCTGAAGATTTAACATAGGCCATCAGGGTAGGATATAAGGAGGGCAAAGCTGCTTGCTTTTAGCCTGAGGGATTGGATCAAGAAGGCAGAAGAGGCAGGAGAGCTGGAGGAAGTCATGTGTTCCCCAGCTCTCCTTTGTTGTAAGTCCTGGAAAGAGGAGTTGTGTTAGCCTGAGAGGAAGATTGAAAGCCCTGAGAAACTAGTACCAGAGTTCTTGTCACTCTTCTCTGAGGATTCTAGAGGGAGATCACACATTTTTGGAAGCTTTGTGTATAGTCACTGACAATGTAGTACAGAGCAATGGGGCAACAGCAAAAGCAGAAGGTAGCCTGGTCCATGAGGCTCAATTGATATTCCCAGGTCCTCAGTGTCCTAGAGATGTTACATCAGGGCTCTATATATGATTGTGCTAGAAAGACAGGTGGGGTGGTCCTAAAAGTCTTTAGACCAGGAAGGCTGGCCCTGAAGTGGGTCCTATCGCAGGGAGTACTGGGAGCAAGCAAGACTTGCTATTTTACATTGGAGCAAAGTTCCAGGAGATCCCATGTGGACTCCGTCCTCCTCTCTACCAAAGCATCCTTAACCATCCCAAACTACCTTGAGAGAATGAGCTTTTACCTAAGGAGGACTTCTAGAAGGAAATAACTAAACAAGCCCTGGAAAGTAATTGTGGTTCTGATGATTAAACTAAATTAAAATGAGAACATTTAAGTTGCAACTCATAGTGTTAATTGGCAAGTGGGGGTGGGTATTAAGAAGATGAGATCAGCTTCAGGAAATACAGTAACTTCACTACTGCACGTGTGAGTGATGTATGTATGTGTCTATGACCTGCTACAGCTTTATCCTCTCTGCTCTTTACCATTCTGTTGAGTGTGCACATGTCAACTTCCTTTAAGTCAAAGTAAATTTGGTGTTTGGAAGTGTCCTCCGGGAAGCCTTGGGGCACAAGAAACTTGCTTTAATGTCCCAAAAAGGCAAGAGCAATTTGAAGTTTGCAAGATATCCTCTTGAGAAGTGCTCAAGACTTGCATCCCTTGAATTAAAATCAAAGCGGCTGGAAAGACTCACTGAGCCCCATTGTGCTTCGCATAAAGTAAAAGGGGAGGTCAGCGTTCTTTGGGGAAGGGAGTGCTGCCAACTATCTGGAGGACATGGGAGATGTGGAATGAAAAATCACAACATCCCATCTGCTTAATAAAGTCTCTGTTGGATCCCTGGTAGAGTGAAACAAACTCGGCAGACTCAAGTTTGCACAAGAAGAAAGACTGAGCTTTGGTGACAGGTAGCTAGTAACAGCTGGAGAACAGGGTTCCATTGGCATCCACATCTATACTCCATCCTGGAGCTGTTCAGGGCATTGCTTATGTGACTGTATGCAAATATGTCTTTGGCTTAGGTAGAACCCAAGACCTTCCCAAGACATCAGGAAGCTAAAGCTAAACGTTAATTATAAAGTAGAACCTCAGGAACAGAATCAAGAAAATAGTGGTATACAGTAGCTCCAAGACACTAAGCTGTTGTTGAATGCTTGTTTTATTATCATCAACTATGCTGATCAACCTACCCATATTTAGAGGCTGCCCTCACCTGTCTTTACCAACCTCATTCATTTTCAGCAGTTTCTGAAAATCATACCTAGTACAAGGAGAAGTCTGACTTCTTACAAAACACTCAGAACATCTGAAAGGTGAAGCTAAAAGTTATCAGCAGACATGTACACTGAAGACTAAAGTCTGGTCCAATCTACTTTATGGCTAAACATCAGACACATTTAGAGACCTGGTTCTCCTGCCTCTTACTATAGACCACCAGATTTCAGTGAGTACATACATGTTGTTCTTAGCAAAAAAGAGACATTGGTCTGTTCAGATAAACTACTCAGGAACATACAAGTGTCCAGTGGGATCCATCTGCCTGGGAGAAAATGGAAAAAGTAAGGCATACCCAGATGCCAGTGGCCAGGGCCAAGCATTGTGAACTGGAACATGAGAGAACTTTGCCAGGACTGTATATCAACATGTGATCATAATTCTCAGCTGTTATATACAAAGGAAGCTGGATACTAAAGGGTGAGCAAGTAAATAGGGAAATAACTATGGGAATAACTTAATTCCATCAGGTGTGCCACCCAAAATTTCAAATTCAAGAAACTTATACTATAAAAAAGGGAGAGACCACTAGTTAAGTAAAACATTTTTTTCATACCTTTCCACACTTTCTTCTCTTCTTCTTCCTCTTCTCCCTCCTCCTTCTATGTTATTTATTAATGTATTAACTGTGGAATCTTGAGTTTGAATTCAGGATTTGGGGCTTGCTAGGCAGGCGCTCTATTGCTTCAGCCATACCTTCTTTGTTCTTTTATTGTCATGGCCTAACATACATTATTTCATCTACACGTCTCTATGCTAGCTGGCTATTGGAATAATCTAATCCTACCCATGTATGCTTCCATACACATTGACTGAAAACAGTGCACTTAGCTAAGATGCAATCTTTTCCTTCAATGTGCTCTCACTTAAGATGATATTGCATATTATATTCTGTAAAGTCATAGATTGTCCGATTGGAAATATCCACCACATCACCTCACCTCACTTAATAAAGACATTCGAACCCAAACATTTCCATCAAGTGGTCCTTCCATACTTGCTACTTCAAAAGTTCTAGTGACCGGGATTCACTACCTTCTACTACAGATGGAGCAATCCATTCCATTGCTAAATTTTTGGGCACAAATTACTAAATTATTCTTGGAAATGTTTTATACTTTGTTGTATTCTGTCATCCATCTAATACCCAACATTACTTAATTATTAACATTAGGTCATATTTTCTGATATTATAAGTACATCATATACTTGAGCACAGAATCAGCTTAAAGTATGATATCTCCCTAAATTAAGAGATTTAATCAGAAGTCTATTATACTATTGTGCACCTACCTGCACATACATTGTTACTCTAGTCCTTAAATTGTCATCAAGAATGGTTTATTTATTCAAGCACTGGCTGCTCTGTTCTTTGGAAATTATTAACAGATTCAAACTAGATTTTATTTAAAGCTCACCGTTTGCCTTGAGGTAGAAAAAAAATTGAGTGCAATCTATCATTTTGCCAAAATGAGTAAACCTTGATGAGGTGCCACCCATCAACTGCTTGAGTAAGTTAATACGGAATGTCAGCATCGACACCACTCATGCCTTGTGTGGATGTCATATGGGCAGACATAGCCACATCACAGCAATCATCTGCATACAGGCTTCTAGCTGTTGCAGGCTTTCTGTAAGCATTGCACTGTGGATCTGATTACAGACCTGATTACAGGTCTCCTTGGTAGCTTTAAAATATTAACTAATTTCTTTTCTGGTGTATTTCCTTATGGCAAGTACACTGATTATAAGACATGCCGTCATGTAAATAACACCTTTTGTAAGCACTGATATACTTAATGTACATGTCAAGTAGAAGATGACCCCATTGCAGAAATGGTTAGGTGTGGAAAACATCTAGTAGAATTAGGAAATACCATGTTTACTTTGGGAAGCATCATGTAAATAACATGCAGAGATTCCCCACCCCCCTGAATCTTTAACAGGAAGGAGTTTGGGTTTGTCTGGTCTGTGTTCTGTACCTTAACCCATTGCCTCTGGCTGCTCTCCTACTCTTCTGTACCTTGGGGACCTTGGGTTTTCCCCTCTGTTAAGAAGAAGCCTTCCCCCTGCACATTCACGTCTCCAGCTTTGATGATCCTCTGTGGTGCTAACTGCAGTACCAGGGCCAACTCTAATCTGACACTGTCTAATTTAGGCTTCTTTAAGCTCCAAGGCTGGTACATCCTGCAAACCAGTTTCATCAGGGGAGATGCAGCCTATGAATTATGGACGTCAATAGTATTGGGGAAGATTGACCTTCACACAGAGAGATAAATAAGTGATAACTGTGAGACAAATGAGAACATGTAGATAAATAAGTGATAATCTCAAGAAAACTTTTCTTCTCCTTAGATCAGCCACATGAAAACTTGGAAGTCTTTCTAAAAAATCTTTTGTGGGCGAGGAGACCATCCCTACCAATCCCTTCCCCTAATGAGTGGTCCCTCCAGAATCTAAGACTGCCATGCCAGGATTCCCTTGCTGCTGTGGGGAATGTTGGCATGGTGAGGAATGCACTTTGGTTGTAGAAAAGCATTCAAGCCTCAGCCTGGTGAGGGAGACTGTGGAAATGGTGGGGGATCCTTTCCTCCAGAACAAGCTTTGCAAAACATTTGCATAAATCCTGAGAGGAAATTAAGAGCCAGTCAGATGCTCTCTGGGTCACTATTTTTGCCAATTCACAAGCAGTCCCTTCCCCAGCTTTGTTCAGATAATTAATCCCTCCAGACACTCACATTCAACACATGCAAATGATCTCAGAAGGGAGCTCCCCCCCTCCCCCCTTTCTGTTCCTTTTTTTTTCATTCACTTGAATTATACTCTTCTGACATCAGCTCCCAGCCCCACTGAGGGGTTTCCAACAGCCTAATAACAAACAGATTAGAGGCCAGAGGACCATGTATTCCTCGAGTCCTCCTCTGTGTCCAGCTGTGAGGCTGCGCAGTGATTATAGGCCAAGGCGGGCCCAGGCTTCAGCTCCAACACTGATGTTAAAATGGAAACTCAGTGTGAAGGCCTCAGGAGGACTGGAGAACACTAACTTGGTTGCCCATCAGAAATGGGTAATATTCCCCATTCTGTTCTTGCTGGTATCAGTTCCAAGTTGGAAAGCAGCTTCCTCCCCTAATTCAAGCTGGGGCCAGAATGGAGCAAGCCTTCTCAGATATTATAAGCCAGTGTGAGCTCAAAAAAGAATTCACTGCTCAAGGCCAAATAGCTTCAAAGCTAATAATCCTCCAGAGTCGGCGTGAGAGTGCTACAACTGTCAATGTCAACTTACACCAGGCTGGTGAGAGCGAAACTTCAATAATGACATCATGGAGGAGAGGGCAGAGGGCAGCTGCTGCACAGGGAAGTGCCTGGGCCCTTTAGATCTTTGAAACCTGCAAGGATTTATATGGACTAACGTGTCTCCATGTAGTCATTGCAGTTTTAGGCTACTCTGATTAAGGATTTAGTGTATTCAAAGGGTTTCGGCAGCAGCAAGATGACATGTTTTCAGAAGCTCTATTGGATTCCATTACCTTCTCTCTCTTCTTCTACAGATGTGTCTGTTTCACAGCTGGGGGCCCCTCCACCCTGACATGTCCCTGCAAACAGGTCTCCTCAAACACAAACCCCAAAAATGGCCCAGCTTGGGGTTCAACCAGTTCCCTTACCCCATCCATCCCTTTGGGCAGGTCTGTTTTTGATTGTCAGACAGGCCTAGCCTGCACTTAGGTGCTTGAGTGTCAGGATACAGACCCCAGCAGACTCAAACAAATTCTTCCAGGGTTCCTTTGAGTCCTGCATAAATTCTTCAGTGGTGGGAGGAACACAGATGCCTATTAGAATATGCCCAGATATATAGATCATCCCCATTACAGTTCAAAAGAATAAACTTTGCTGAGTCCTGGGAGCAGAAGACAGAAAGAGCAAAGTTTAAGCTTGGATGGGAATGTCGAAGAGGAATTCCTTTCCACCTCTAAGATCCACAAGGAAAGACAATTCAGCACTATCAGTTGCATCCATAATAGATACTAACAAGCATTTATCACACAATTCATCTATCTGCCAGGCACTGGTGACCACAGGTAAACCAAGTTACAGAGGGTTCATGTAAAAGGGAAAAACAGGTAGTGAAGAGGACATCCCTAAGCAGTGGGCCTGGTTAGTGCTTTCTTCTGTAAAACCATGTGATTCTTCAACATTTCTACATTGAAGGCCCTGTCGTCCTGTATGGAGACTACAGCATCAGAAGGTGAAACAAAAGGATGGATTAATGACAGGGAACAACCCTAGCTCTCTTTGTCCAAACAAAGACTATAGCATCAAAAAGACAAAACATATAAATACCGTTGAGTATTAGGTCCAAGGGGGAAAAATGGCCCCTTGTCTTTGTTTCCTCTCCAGGTGAACTGCACATAGACCCTTTTGCCTTTGTTCTTTCTCTGTGCAAGACTGCACCTGGCCTTCCCTAGAAGTCCATGCCCAGCACCTGTAACCCAGGTAACTGGCCACTGGTGTATCTGGGGGCAGTGCGAGGTTCCCTAGGCTCTGAGGTCATTTCCTTATCTGCTGTGGTCATGATTTCTTCTCACCCTTCCCTATATAATCTGACACCCTAAAGTGACCTGACAGCTTGGCTCACTCAAATAAACTCTTTTCTGCCTGAACCACATGACAGTCTCCTTTTGGCAACCCTTACAGTGAGGATGCGGAGTATAAATTAGCACTACCATTGTAGAGATCAATGGAGGCCCTTAGAAACTAAACATAGAGCTACCATATGATCTACTGAATCTATTCCCAAAGAAAAATGAATTCATCAAAATGCCTGTTCTCCATGTCTATTGTATAACAGCCAGCATATGGCATCAACCTGAACACTTATCAACAGAAAATGGATTTTAAAAGTAATATATATATACATATATAGAGAGGGAGAGAGAGAGAGAGAATGAAATACTACCTATCCATAAAAAGCATAAAGTGCAGTTGTTTTCAACAATATAGCTAGATCCAGAGGATATAATATTAAGTGAAATATGTTGGGGACATAAGACCTTACATAATCTCATTCAGATGTAGAATCTAAAAATGTTGATGTCATAGAAGTTGAGAGCAGACCAATGGAGATGAAAAGAGTAGGGGGAAAGAGGAAGTCACAGTAAAGAATTATTGTTTGATAGGAAGAATAAGGTCTGATGTTCTATGACACAGAAATGTGAACATAATGCGTTATATATCTCAAAATAGTTCTGAGAGCAATCTCACTCAGTGTACTCACCATAAAGAAATAGTAAAAGTTTAAGGTGATAGATATGTGGGTTGTCCTGAGATGATCACCTAACTACCCAACATGAAAACAGCAATGTATGTCGTGAGTAAGCAAAATACCATACATCCACAATAAAAACATTTTAAATTGAAAGAGAATACAGCATCTAAATTCAAAACATCTGTCCAATATGTGCCCTTTACAAGAGCTTTCAACTTTCTAAACTTCTTTGTCTGAAAAATGTGGATAATACCTTCTATGGTCAAGGTTATACGAGCATTAAATTTAAAAGCTCAGGTAAGCCACTTAGTATATCTGACTCAATATGTATTCAACAAATGTTAGCTGTTCTTCTTCTTGTTGTTGTTATTACTACTATTCTTATAATTCAAATATCAGTTTTAACCTATTCTTAAAAGAATTAAAAATATTAAACCTTGAGTGATACATTAAAAACTCTTTAGGGAGAGGGAAGAAATAAATAAAAGTATGTGTAGATTAAGGCACATGTAGCTTTATATGTGCCTTTATATGTACATAGCTCTTCCTATTACTGTTATCTGTAAAGACACAACTAGATTGGCCATTGCAGGGGTCATCTGGGTCTCTGGAAGGATGATGGAGCTTCACCAGGAATGACTTTAAAAAGCCTGGAACACACCACTGACATAAGCAGTCTGTATCTTGGTCCTATGGCTTCTTTCTCTGTCTCAAACATTGGTTTTATATATCATCTTCATTAAGGGAAAATTTTATGTGCAATAAAATGCACATTTTAGGTACAAGGCTTTGATGGATTTTGACAAAAATAATCCATGTAGTCAAGAAGAGTATCAAAGTAGTAAGTATATTATTCACACTTGAGAAAGTTCTCTCCTATTGCTACCCAGTCAATACACACTTGCACTAGGGCTAAAGGAACTTTAGATTGGATTAGATTTGCCTCTTCTTGGTCTTCAAATAAGTGGAATTAAACACTGTGTATTCGTGTGGGCCCATCTTCTTTCCTCAGCATGACATTTTAAAGATTCATTATGTTGTCGTCGAGTGGGGGCTCTTTGTTGTTTTTCAATTGCTGAGTAGTGTTACATTGTATGGCTACCCACATGATGCTTATTTGCTCACCTATTGATGAACACTTGGATTATTTCCATCGAGGAGTTATTATAAATAAAGCTGCTAAGCACATTTATTCCATGAGCTTTCATTTCTTTTGAGTTAATATGTGGAAGTATAATTTCTTTAATTTTAGAAGAAACTGCCAAGTAATCTCCTGGGGTGGGGTCATACCACAAGACATCCACACCAGTTATAATGACTCTATATCCTAGCCAAGAGAAAGGGTTGTCCATTAAGGGTTATGACAGGGGCTAGTCCCAACTGGGGAAGAATATCTTATCTCCAACATTGTATAGGATTGTGGGCGTATGATGGTAATCAAAAGCAGGTTGTCTTTCAGTGGTTTTATTGCTGTGTTTTAATTCTTCACAAATAACTTGCCTTGGACACCTTTAGCCCACCACTGCTGACTAATGGTTGCTGGCTGGTCCGATTTATCTTTTAGCTGTCTGTAAGGTAGTTGACTAGTTACTTTGTGTAGTCTTATCTTGTGGTTTGAATTTGCCTTTCCCTGATAACTGACAAAATTAAAGTCATCACTGGTTGATCTATTTTTTGAGGTGTTACTTCAAATAGCTGTCTTAAAAAAATTGGGCTACTTGTGCTCTTATCACATTGTAAACGTTCCTACGTAACCTCGATTTAAGTCTTTTGTAAGATATGTATATAGCTAATCTTTTCTTCCTCCCCTGCATGTGTCCGCTTACAATTGCTTCCTCAGTCATTCTGTGAATTCTTACTGACCTTAGTGGACACTGAATTTCTAGGTTGACTCCAGTGGTCTACTGAGTGCATATCTACTGCAGAAGCACAAGCTACTGAGGTCAGGAGTTCCACGGGTCCCTCACTCAAGGAAACTGTCTTCTTTGTTCCTTGCAATGATGGTTACTGCAGGTGCTCCTAACTGGCTCTGCTTACAGACTCCAGGTTGAATTAGGAAGCTCTTTCTGGTTCCCATGATACCAGAACATTTCCCATCCTCATTTGATCCTGGGGGCTTCAAGTAGACTTCGGACAGAGTCGTCTTAGTGCTTAAAAGTTCTAGCCTTACCTTCATTCTACAGCAAAGGATCAAATGCCAGGCCCTTTTGTTCTTCTTGAGTAATTTTCACAAGCTGTTCTGTTTATAGCTCTCATCTTTGGGCCTGCTTATCTGCTTCCTCATGTCTATCCATGAAATCTGGCACCTTGGTTGGACCCTTTTGAAACAACTATATACATCTCCCCCATTGATCCATTAGTCTTCCCAAAGCAACTGAGGACTCTAGGGCATTCTAGAAAGCTGTGAAAGGCAAGGTGCTGGCTAATAGAAGTGCAATTTAGTAATGGACTACTGGCTGGCAGAAGATAGGAAGGTAGGTGGGAGGCAGAAGCTAAGACCTGTAAAAACCAGCCCCAGTACCATTGTAGGATACTATTAGTATCAAACTTGTGGGCAGATTGTAAGGATTAAAAGAGAGGTTACATAAAAGGCACTTAGTATAGTGTCTGGCACCAAATAATTGCTCAATAACTGTTAGCTATTAGATCAGGATCCCTTTTATCTGACACAATATGGACTGGTATTGGTCAGTTAATGGAAAAAGTTGGTTGAAAAGAGAAATCAGAGAAAATTATACCATCCACCTTCAACATTTTATTTTAACTTAAAACATATAAGTGTACATCCATTCACTGTCCTTTGATGTGAATCCAATGCCTTTGAGTATGGAGCTGTGGATGGGCGTGTCCCGCCATCTTTTCTGAGCAAACCACACCCAATTCTGCATCTCTTACCACTTCCAGTTTCCATTCCCTTAAAGTGCTGCAACGTTTTACCCTTGCCAAGTAAGTCAAATCAAGAAGCACTTTAGATATGTTCATTTGCCCCCTAATCTTTCACGCTACCTTTTTCATGCTTTACTCAAGTTTAATGTTTTCTAGCAACCTTTGATGATTTGATCTTCTCAAACATTTTAGAGTCAAAATTTAAGTGAGTAACAACTCACATTTTCTTTCTACTCTCATTGTATTATGTTTGCAGAACATCTCATTAAATTATTTAATTGTAACAAGGCTGTTGCAAAGACAAAGAGGACATAAAGCAGGTGTGGGAACCAAGATATTATAACTCTTAGTAGACACCATTCACCTGGTGTGAGTCACAGTACAAACTCAGCAAGAAAACACTGAAACAGAGTGTGCTAGAAGGGGCATCCTGGGAAAGAGGGTGCTGAAGGTGAGCTTCCAGCCTGGGTCAGTCACCACAGCATGGGCATTGGCAAATATACTTTGGAAGGGCTGGGGGCACTGCTATTTAACAGATCAAGAATGTATGAAGTCGAGTGAATGTAACTTAACATATTTCTGGGGCCTGTACATTGTTTATTGTTGAATTTAATTTTGACCTTTGCGATTATTTCCCACATCTCTAGAAAAGTCTGGGATGAACCTTTGGGAGTCACAACACCTCAATTCTCATCCTGGTTCTGCCACATACATACTTAGTGACCTTGGCTATGACCCTCATCCTTAATTTCTAGAATAGTCTGATGCTCAAAGAAGGGAGAATTTTCCTGTCTTCTCCATGAGCTCCTAATGAACTGTTATATGAAAAATTCTCTCCACTTTAAGGTGAGCCTTGACCACAGCATTTTCTCTTGTCACTCCACTGGTTCCCATAACCCAGATGCCAAAGGTTAGGCCATGTCACATTTGAAGGTATTTAAATTCCAGGCTCAGTCACTCAGGGAAAGAAAGGGCAAAGACATGTTCCTGCTGTCATTTCCTATCAGCATCTCATCTCACATTCCCTCTGCCCTTTCCCTGCTGCTAGTGTTGTTTATCAGGTGGAAACCCCCCAACCCAGGCTCAGGTCACCTCTCAGGGCACCTCTCAGGCTATCCATGCTGGACAGCCCCCTGCTAGGTCAACAGGCTGGTTCCCTACAAATCCAGTTAGCTATAGCCAGATTCAAATATACCTTTTTTTTTTTTAAAGGGGGAGGAATGTTGTTTGGAATGTGACGAAGGAAGCAACATCAAATACTTCTAGTCACCAAGCACCTGCCCAGCCTGGGGGTATCTGTGAAGTGCAAGAAGCAGCTGACGAGACCTTATCTTCCAAGCTGGCTTTTGGGAGAAGTGGTGCCAGAAGCCCTCACTTGGGTGGGTAACCTTTGCCAGGGATGCCTTCTGCCTTACCCAGTTATCCTTAACAGACCCTGAATCAAGAGACCCCCAAGCCTCCTGGGCCATTCATTCCTGGGGCCATTCGGAATGTGCATGTGAAGCCTCCAGGAAGAGAGCAAATGAGCATCATTGCCCTAGCATATGAACAGATGAGACTCTGCAGAGTACATTGTTTGTTAGGAGATGTAGAGGAAAGCGTGAGGACTTGGGCAGAGAAGAAAGAAAGAGGCAGTGTTTACAGGAGAAAGGAAGGACACAAAAATAAAGGTCTAAGGAAAGTCCCCTCAGGACCAAAATGAAGAAAAACACACAAGTCAGCTCTATACCTCTGTGATATTCTCAGTGAGCCCCTACATTTCCAGTAACAGGTTATAGATGCACAAGACAAAACTTAAACTGTCATTTTCTGTATGTTTATATATGTGTGAGTGTGTATATGTGTGTGAGTACAAAATGCTAAAATAATTCAATATTACTTAAGTTTTGCCTTCAGGGTGGATATAGTGAAATTTTGAGCATACTTTTCTTTTTTTTTGCCTTCTTCCTTAATTTTTTTTATTGTGAAAATACTGTACAGAGGGGTAACAATTACATGGGCAAGATAATGAGTACATTTCTTATCAAGCATTGTAGCCTCCTCCTTTGTTTCCCCTTCCCATCCCTTCTTCTCCCCACCCCCTCAC
>NW_012267269.1:2605599-2662298 GCF_000151885.1 Dipodomys ordii
TCATGCTGGTAGCTTTAGTGTGGTCTTGTTTGTGAACAGTTGGGTAAATGCCCAAAAGTGGGATTTCTGGGTCATAGGGGAGGTCTATGTGGAGTCTTTTGAGGAACCTCCATACTGCTTTCCAAAGTGGTTGAATAAGTTTACACTCCCGCCAACAATACAGTAAGGTTCCCTTCTGTCCATATCCCCTCTAGCATCTGTTGTTATTAAAATTCTTGATTATAGCCATTCTAAGTGGGGTGGGGTGGTATCTCAATGTTGTTTTGATTTGCATTTCTTTTATGTCTAGAGAGTTTCAGCATTTCTTCATGTGTCTATTGGCCATCCCTCTTTCCTCTTCAGAGAAGTTTCTCTTTAAGTCGTTAGCCCACTTATTTATTGGGCAGTTATTTCTTTGAAGATTTGTTGTTGGGGGATTTAATTTTTTGAGCTCTAGGTATATTTTAGATATGAGACCCTTGTCCATTGTATGGCTAGTGAAGATCTTCTCCCAGTCTGTGGGCTTTCTATTGATCTTGCTAGCTATGTCTTTTGCCATGCAGAAGCTCTGCAATTTCATGCAATCCCATTTGTCCAACCTTTCTTTGATTTGTTGTGTTTCTGGGTCTCTATTAAGAAAATTTCGGCCTGTGCCAAGGAGACCTAGGGTTTCTCCTATTCTGTCCTGTAATGTTTTCAGAGTGTCTGCTTTGACTCCGAGGTCTTTGATCCATTTGGAGTTAATTCTGGTGCAGGGTGATATATAAGGATCTAGCTTTAGTTTTCTATTTTGCCAGCACCATTTACTGAAGAGGCTGTCTTTCTTCCATTCTATTTTTTTAGCTCCCTTATCAAAGATTAGATGGCTATAGGTCTGCAGGTTCCTTTCTGGGTTTTCAATTCTATTCCATTGGTCCTGAGGTCTGTTCTTGTGCCAGTATCAAGCTGTTTTGATTACTATAGCTTTATAGTAGAGTTTGAAATTTGGTATTGATATTCCCCCAGCACTGTTCTTTCTGTTGAGGATCGTTTTTGCTATTCGGGGCTTTTATTGTTCCATATGAATTTTTGGATTGTCTCTTCTATTTCCTTGAAGAATGAGGTTGGAATATTGATAGGTATCACATTGAATTTGTAGATAGCCTTGGGAAGTATTGCCATTTTCACAATGTTGATCCTTCCAATCCAGGAGCATGGGAGTTTTGCCACTTTCTAAGTTCTGTTTTGATTTCCTTTTTCAAGTTTTTAAAGTTTTCATCATAGAGGTCCTTCACTTCTTTGGTTAAGTTTTGAGCATACTTTTTTTCTTAGCTAAACTTAACCATAATTTTTCTCCTTTCATCCATGTTCCTTTAGCAGAAAGTTGAACTTCAAGAATGAAGAGAGGGATTGTTCTGGGAAGGATAATGGATGCAAGCCAAGCTGGGCCTACTTTGCTCCAGTAAAGCAATTCTGCTGAGGGGCCAGGTCCAGCCACTCTGTGTCATATCACTGATGGATGAGCTGCAGAGCCATGAGAAGAACTGGTCTGCAGATCTGCCTCTCATATGCTTGCTTTCATGCCAGTGCACAATGGTTCTACATCAGGTTTTTGTGGACTATTCTTTTGTCTTTGATAAAACTTTGGGTTATCACCCAGACTCCATGTTCCACATGGAAGAGACAGACAAGTTTCTAAGGCAATGGACAGCACCAAACTGGAATTTCAACCCTGAGTTTTTTGGGAACATGGAGGGGGACAATGTCCCCACACATCCAGATAAATTCTATGTATTTAGTGTTAACCACAGCGTGCCGGAGTGGCTCCCCACAACTAATAATACTGGTTTAGTACTGATAGGACCATTCTGGAAGAAACAAGCACAGCTCACTGACCTGAGCTGTTTTATAGTGTCCTCACTGGCAGGTAGAACAGAATCCGGTCCTTGGGGAAGGAAGAAGAGCAAGACCTGTGAACGCCCAGATCTGCCCTTCTGCTACCTTGAGTAAGTCACTTAATTTCTTTGAGCTTTGCATTTAAATGGATGATAGGCAGGATTAAACCAGATCTCCACACGGTTCTGCACAGAGGCCCAGAGACCGTAGCCATTCACCTTGCTAGCTGTGGTCTAAGTCTTTATCTCTGGGGGGGGAGGGGGTGGTGTCATCTAGTGAAGGAAAGTAGAGCTAGTGAGAAGGGTGAGGCCTGGGGAAGTATAGACACAGATGCCATTTAGTTGAAGATTCTGTGCTGCTCAACCCTTTCTCCCTGCTCTTCCCCAGAGTGACTCAAAGTGATCCATGGAGCAGCCTGTGCCTTCCTATCAGCACTGGAAAGGCCAAGTTGTGCTAATAGGAAGTGATGGCTGATTCCATTTACTTGGAGAGGTCCAGGAAAGCAGGATTTAAGGGAGGTTCACATTCCCATGGCCCTTCTCTTGGGAGCTGGGTAAAAAGTATGGGCTACAATGCAGCAGGGCTTCAGGATTTGGAAACCGGAGACATAAGGCCCTACAGCTCACCCAGGACAAGCAATAGGTTGTCTTTTATCCAAATTTTACATAAGAATAAATGGGGATAAAAAGGCACAAAGTTCTGTCTGGCCTGCCTAGCACTCTCAAGGGCACAGAGATGGTCCAGGAGTAACACACATGGTCTCCCTCCTGAGGATGCTTGAAGAGGGACAGGGTAGTCATTCTGCCTTGAATTTGACTATTGGATACCTGGGATGATGATACGTTTCACAACTTCATTAACAGATGAAGCACTAAAGACCGAGTATGGTGTTGGCACCTAACTGTAATCCAAGCACTTGGGAGGGGAGGTGGAGGAAAGACTGTGAGTTTGACACTCTGAATTACCTATGGAGACCCTGTCCTAAAATAAACAAACAACGCAAAACCAGTTTGAGAAGCATAAAAGTCAGCAGTGTCCATACCGCTTTGCCAGCTCATGTTAATGGTGAAGCTTATTATTTATTGAGACTCTCCAGGGTTCTTCTGGTATAGCTGAGATTTAGAGTCATTTCCAGTCTGGGGAGGGAAAGGCCACTGGCTTTCTCTAGAATCCTGTGTCCTCAGTAAAGGAGGCCTTTGACAACATATCCAGGGACAAATTTCCCAACAAAATAGGTGCTAATGCAGCATCAGAATCAGCTCTCTCTATCCCACAGCCCACCTCTTAGATAAGATGATGGGAATCACATGAAATAATCCCTGGAGCCCAGTTTAATAACCCTTGCCTTCCAACAATGCCAGCAGTGCACCACATCTATCAGGGTATGAACTACATTATCCTAGAGTCTGCTGCTCATGCATCTGTCTTATCCACTCAACTCTGCTCCGGGGAGGGGTGAGTAGGACAGAGACTCATTCCCCCTCTTCATGCAGGATCTGGCACATTCTCTGTGTGTGTTTTATAGCAGAGTACCAGATATAAAGCACAGTCTGTCCACAGATCATTTAAGCCTAGTCAAACATTGTGGATGTACTGATGTCTGTTATGCCTGAGAATGAACAAAAAGTGGGTCCATCCATAACTGTGATTGACAGCCATGCTGGAGAGATATCATACAGAGTAGCCAAAGGAACTATCAATGGGAAAGTGGCTTTCCCTAAGCCTCACAGTAGGTTTGCAATAGAAGCAGGGAAGAGATTTCCCGGGTTCCATGCATCCTGCACCATGTTTCTGCGTCAGTCTCATCCCACAGCACCATATGAAATGAAATGAAGAGCTAACTGGGAGGGCAAAAATGACAGAAAGCCCTAGAAACCAGCTATCTCTGGAAATGAACTTGACTCTCCTCCAGCTTATCTATGAAGTGGGAAAAGTAGTAGACAACTACCATTGAATGGTGACTATTGAATAGAGTGACTATTGCCCGGTCCTCAGTGCTTGTGTAAGGGTTCTATCGTCTCTAAGGGCAGGAGTCAACCAAAGAAGACACAGGAAGTACCCGACACAGCATCCTGCCGGGGGTGGCCTTTCCCCAAATGGCATTGTGTGCTAGCCAGACTGCCAGTGAAAGAAAAAAGCCCCAATCTTGCAGAAAAGAAGGGTAAACGCAGGTTTGAGAGAAGAGATGTCAATGCCTGAGGTGAATGCTCTCCAGGAGATGAAGAACGACCTTGCATGGGGGCTCACTCGGGAGGCACTGGAGTTTAGCTGAGCCAGGCTTTCTGGGGCTGGCTCCCCGGCCTCCATGGCCTGGAAAGAGTGCCCTGCATGTTGGCTGCCAGCTCTGAGGCACTGTGTAATTACTTAGCCGTTTACTAGCCCTGCAGACATCCAGGGTGCACTTGAGCCATCAATTAGCTCAGCTCACGGCCCCCCTGTGAGGCCCAGTGGTGTCAGGACTCCCATTCTTCAGCCAAGGAAACTAAGGTGTAAACAGGTTAAGCAACCAGCCCAAGGTCACACCTTGAGTCAAGCGGTCACCAGGCGCTGAGGCCGCATCCTTGCTGACTCCCCGGCCTGTCCTTAGCCCACTGGCCCATGCCGCGGCCCATAAAATGCACCGTTTATATCTCGTCAGAAAGCCAGCTAGTGCACCCGGGATATTAGGAGCTATACAGAAAGACCATTTTGCTGATTTCCAAGGCACTGTAGGGTTTTTAAAGAAATATTTAACCCCTTGCTTTGAGAGGGCAATCGGGGGCAACACGACCTTAGTTGGCAGATTCTTTGCTAAGCTGCTTGGAACTGCACTGAAGCTGGCTTAGACGCTTGGTCCCTGCCTGCCTTTCCCCTGCTTGCTCTGTGCTGAAGGTGTATGTCACCTCGCAATTCTAGTTGTGCCAAACTTGTATGTCTAGTGTGTATGTCCCTAGTGTGATGGAATTAGGAGGTGGGCCTCTGGAGGTGATTAGGCATGAGAATAGAGTCCACGGGTCTGATCTGAGGGTTCTTACAAGAGACATCCTCTGCTACTTCTTGCCCTTTCCTCCAGGGTCACGTGAAAGAACATGGTGAGAAGACCTCATGTGGGAAGCAGAGAGTGGGCCTTTACCAGCTGCTACCTGTATCTTGTGCTTGGACTTCCTGGCATCCAGGACTATGAGAATTCAATGTTGCTGGGCAGAAGCCAACCAGTGTATGACATTTTGCTGTAGTGGTTTGAATGGACTACGTCACTCCAGAAGACATGCAGTTTAGTGCTGGCTGAGAATCATAAAGAGCTTTAGGAAACACAGAGATGAGCTTGGACCTTCACATTGGTTTCTGTGAGGGAGGAAGAGGTTCCCTAAGTCAGAAAGGCTTCCACAGCTGTTTGGGTGAGCAAAGCTGGGTGGGGCAGCAGAGGATCCTGGTGGCCTGATGATCATTTGACCTTACAGAGTCTCTCCTGGGGCCCCTTGCCCAACACAGGCCTCCTCAACAGACTTTGTCTCTTGAGAAGACTAGGACACCAGTGCTCTTTCCAACCCCTTTAGGTCAACTGTGGAGGCTTTGGTTCTCTTCTTCTTGCTCAGAAACCCAGTTACCTTCCTAAAACGCCTTGCATTTCTAGAATTTCTACCTGGACAAACCACCACAGACTCCTCATCATAACTCATCATTGTGTTAATGTCCTAACTGGGCTTCCAATTGCTTCCTCTCAGATCATCACAGATCAGCCAGAAGGTCTCCATGTTAAAATCACACAGACCCTATCTCTTATCTTTACTGCCTGGAGATGAAACCTAAGATCCTTAGTGTGGCCTCACAGGCCCAGCATCTTTTCCAGCCTTTCCTCACCCCGATCCATCTTTCATATAACACATCCCTCATGAGCTTTCCCACTTGGCCTTAGCAACTCCTGGAAGCACTTTGCCTAGTACCCTCCCAGGCTGAGGGCTATTGTCTCCTGTAACCTCTCCACGTTAGTCCATCCTGAATGTTCAGGCTGGACCAAAGGGCAGGAAGTCCTTACATTCTCACAGTGCTTTACGTATGTGTTCTAGCACCCCACAAAATACTGAAAAGACTTGCTCAGAGCTCATTCCATACTGTAGAGTGGCCACTGAGCTGTCCCTAATGATGCCCTTTATACAGTGCTTTGCACATGGTTACAATTAGTAACTGCTATTCTTCCATCAGCTGCCTATATGATTCCAACTGGTTTCCCTAGCTGATAAATGGCATATGGGCAGAGAGTTATGGATTCCAACTATACTATCATACCCTGTGAGATATATTTGGCTCTGCAAATTAAGCATCATCTTGCTCTCTATTCTGGCAAATCAATGGCTTTGGGTTTCCAAATCAATGGATCAGTAGTTTCCAAACTGAAAAAACCTAGTTTGTGGGCCTTAGGTCCTACATTGGGATAAGGCAGAGGCCAGGAGATAAGGACTCCAGGTTCCCCAACACCAATCTTTCTTTAGTCAGAGGTGGTCTACTGTTATAGGTGTGTGTGTGTGTGTGTGTGTGTGTGTGTTTGAGGCTTGAACTCAGGGCCTAGGCACTGCTCCTTAGCTTTTTCACTCAAATGAAGTCACAGTGCCACTTCCTGCTTTTTGGTGATTAATTGGAGGAGTCTAACAGACTTCCCTGCTCAGGATAGATTCAAACCAGGATGCTCAGATCTAGCTTCCTGGGTAGATAGGATTATAGGCAAGAGCCACCAACACCCAGCTTTACTGTTATGAATTTTATCAACTGAGTTCCTGCATAAGATATTATTTCAATACATTCTGCAGCTAAAGAAAATTTGAAAATGACTGAACCTACAACAGTACCAAATGGCTGCACTACAGATAAAGCCAAAATACCATTCGATATCTGTCCAATCATCTATTTGGGCCTCAAAATGCAAGGGTACTTGAATACAAACAGATTTGTGAAGCTGAGAACTTTCCTGACCTATAAGGTGGAGCCTTATAGGCTTCTTGTGACCTTTGAGAATCTCCTGAGACCTCAGGTATGAAAGGCTGCTTTAGGTGGAAAAGTTCAGCCTGTCAACAGTTGAGTGTCTGGGCTGGTGGTCTGCTAATTGTAGAGGGGGGGAAGAAGGGTGAACTGAGAGTACTGTAGGAAGACCCTGCTCTGATCTACAATCTCAAGGGGTGTTGAGGGAGGGGGACTGTCAGAGGGACTTGGCACATGCTTTGGCATCAAGATGCCAGATCTACCCTATATGCCCAGAAATGATCAGAGTCACTTGCAGGCGCTCACAGACATTAGTCCCCTTTTCCAGGCAGAAAATGGACATGCTCAGAGTGGAGTAGATGATGCAGAAAGCCAGCATCTTCCTGGAAGTGGAGCCTAATGCTCTGCCTCCTGGGAGCTAGTGACAGTATGCTGATGCTGTGCTCCATGGCACACCTGGCAGCAGCCACAGAACCAGGTCCCGAAGGGCACAGATGGCAAGTCGGACGTGAATTTAAAGTATAATTCTTCCCGCAGCTAATATTCAGATCTTGGATAGGTATGATACATGCCTAATTGATTATCCTGCAAAATGGGGACGAATTATTTAACTGTCTGTGCTTTAGTTATTCCAAGGCTGAAAGCAGAAATAGAAGTAATACTAATATATCTCCTAGGGTTGAGAGGCCTGAATAAAATAATGCGAGATAAGCTTAAGGCACACCTGACTCCAATAATCTCAGCTTTTAAAATGATGATCTGTCAACTCACCCACATTCAACCAACACTGAGTCTCTGCCAAGCTAACTATTTCCAAGTCTCCATCTTCCCTTTATCTGCTCTCCCTGCAGGCCTGCATGCAATTTACCATTGCCCAGTCACGGATGCGTTCCTGCGTGCATTCTCAGACTTGTAGCAGCAGCCCATGGCTCATGCACAGGTCTTCCTGGGGACTCTCGGATCAGAAGACCAGACCCCAGCCCAAACCCAGTGTTACCCCAGTGAACAACCACCTGGTGAAAGCCAGGTCACGTTCCAGAAACAGCCAGATCTCCAGGGAACAACGAGACCTGAGCTTCTACATATAAGAGGCCCAAGTGTCAGGGCCTCACTCAAAGCGAAGCTTCCAGAAACTTTCTCTGGACCCTGTGCCCAGTGCAGCTATGGCATTTCTCTGAAGGAACATCGAGAGTAGAACAGGAAGGCTAAGTCTGTGAAAGGCTCAGCCTATTACACCTACTACAACCTACTATACCTACTACGCCTACTACATTTTTGATGGCACTAGTCATCAAAAATATGGAAGAGGCTGAGCTGGCAGCTCACACCTCTTTTCCTAGCAACTCAGGAAGCTGAGATCTAAGGATCATGGTTCAAAGCCAGACCAGGCAGCAAGGTCTATGACACTCTTATCTCCAATTAACCACAAAAATGCCAAAAGTAGAGCTGAGGGCAAGTGGTAGAGCACTAACCTTGAGTAAAAAGAGCTCAGAAACAGTGTCCAAGCCCTGAGTTCAAGCCCCAGGATTGGTGCATGCATGCGCGTGTACACGTGTGCACGCACACACACGCGCACACACACACACACACACACTTATGAAAGAGGATAAACACTGCTCATTCCCCATACCCTGATGCACAGTGGTGGCAGGGGAATATGCTGTTTTGGAATGGTGAGACAGTGAATCAGAGCATTTCTACTTCCTTTAGCTAGGAGGCATGACAGGTAAAAAGAAAGTAAAACAAGTACTACAATAAGCTGCCCCTAATTCCTATGTAAATTTCTAGATTTGGGGTCCCTGATTTATACCCACATTCTCAGTAGCATCCAGACACATTAATTCACGCCCTGCTCATTCTTACAATGATGCCTTCGCAAGAGTTTAAGGAATGCTGTTATAAAGCTACATATTTCTCACCCATGGGGAAACTGGAAGAAGAGAAGAGAGGGCCCCTGTCTGCTTGCTATTGGGTTATTCTGGCTGGCCATTGCTGAGAAGCGTACCTCTGCAGCTCGAACACAGGTAGACATTAACCTTGCCAGGCACTAATCTAAGCCTAGCTCACAAACTACACTGGGTTGCAGAGCCTGCTGAAGAGCAAGTCATTCTTATGGCCTTGCAGTTGGCATCAAGGGTGGCCTTCGCTCTCAGGGGATGGGCATTACAGAACTTGCTGAGCCACAACATGCGGCTGCCTTCCATGGATCCTGAAATTGACTCTTCCCAGGTTCTCCTTTGAAAACTCATCTGTCATTTCTATTCAACTTTTCCAGAACCAGCACAGATCAAGTGATGCAGAGCGGTTGCCTTTTTTTAACTTGGTTTGTTCATAGTCCAAAGGTTAGAGGAGACCAGGAGTGGGGACACAGAAGTTTCCTCACAAAAGGAGTCAGTCACTGGGGACACTCGTGTAAGCCGAGGGTAGCATCCCTGATCACTCCACTGTCCAGGGCAGGATGATTATGGGAAGAGAAGTTTCTGGAGCATCTGGAATATTTAAAAAGTAAACACAAAACAAAATAAAGCAAAGCCATGTTTCAAAAACTAGGTTTTTCAGTGCTTTTAAGAAATTAACACTTTTGACACATTCACACAAATAGAATGCAGTGTGATTATTTATGATGCAACGGTAGGATTTAGTTTTTAAATTCCACAGTGGTTAATCAGGTCTCATATTACAATATAGCATCAGGATATTATAATATAGCACGTGATTTTCAAACAGTATAATGAAAACCTTCCCTAGTTCTGACAACACAGTCCTGTTACTGTATAGGACTAGAGTTGGTGCCAAGGCTCTTCTACCATGGGGAGAAAGTAGCTGACAGAGAGGAGTTGAGACACAACAGAGTTGCGTTTAATGAGCTAAGAAGAATACCTGTAGGATTAGCCTCCTCTTCTGTGCTCCCTCAAAATCTCCCCAAACTCAGACTTTGTATTTCTTTGGCCTATTTTCCATGTAGCTTCTTAGTGAATTTTCAAAAAAAAACAACCCATGAACTCCACTGTGTCAGTCCCATAGTGCCCTCCATCACTATGGGTGCAAGGAACAGCAGTTCTCAAATGCATCCATAGAGAGGCTTTAGCCTAAGCCACATCTACAGACTGCCCAGTAGCAGATGTGATGTATGTGACATCTGAAGTCAAGACATAGCAGGCAGTTTCATGCAGGGTCTGTCTATCATGTGTCCTTTGTCCCTTAGGTGAGCCCAGGATGCCAGATCACTCTAGCTTTGAGATCCTTTTTCTCCACATGTGGCTCTGCACTTCCCCTAGTCTGATTCTACTTCCTAGACCACTCCATCTCTAAACCACTGTAAATCATGACTGTGTTCCACCAGTCCCTCTATATTCTCAGCTACCTCTGTAACCCTCCCTCATGCCCACACAGAAACCCAGCTGTGCCTACAGATAATACTACCCCTTCGGCAGAACTGATTTTTCTCCTGCATGCCTCTTTTTCCTGGGCATTTAAGTATCCTTCTTTCTCCTCATGGCCGCTATGCCATTGTTTCTATCTTTGAGTCTCTTATTACTAGACTTCATTCATTCTGTTCACTATAAGGAAGATGCCATAGTCTGGTGGTTTAAACAACAGAATTTACTTCTTACTGTTTTGGGGGCTGGGAAGTTCAAGAGCAAAGCACACAGCAGATTCAGTGTTTGATGAGCGTTGTGTCCTCACTTGATGGGTCATAGTAAGGATTCTCTTTTATAAGAACACTAGCTGGTGCCTGTAGCTCAATTCTACAGTCCTATTCCAGGTGGTTGAGATCTGAGGATCTTTGTTCAAAGCCAGCCTGGGGTGGGATTGTGCATGGACTCTTATCCCTAATTAACAAGAAAAGGCCAAAGTTGAACTGTGGCTCTAGATGTAGAGCACCAGCCTTGAGTAAGAAAGCTAAAAGACAGTGCCCAGTCCCCGTGTTCAAGCCCCAGTACTGGCACTAAAATAAAAAGAACACTACATTGGTCCCATTCATGAAATTTTCACCCTGTGATCTTATCCTGTTCCAATTGCCCTACCACTTAATACATCACACTGGGGGCTAGAATATCAATGAATGCATTTTGACGATTACTGACATGCAGTCTATTGTACAGACTAGCCCACCCACTCACTATTCATCTACTCGGGTGTCCCCTCTGTATCTAATTAGACTGACTGACACTTTCCTCTTTCCATGAAGATTTCAGTATATGCCTGGTTACAACCCCACCTCTGTTGTGATTTCTGGCACCTTTCAATATCCATGTGAAGAATGCAACACCGGGCCTCTCTTTCTTGCCCCTCTCCTCTCTTTATAATTCTGTTCTTTACCTGCCTCACCCACTTCCTCCAATAGTGACTCCAACCTTAGACTCACAAAGTTCAGCCTTGGATATTCCCCACCATCAGCTTCCTGTTCTCTGTCTGGCCACTGCTCATTTCCAGCTCCCGTCTACTGCCATTCTCTGTAGGATGGGTAAGGGCTTGGCTCCATGGGACCTGACTCCCTAACCTGCACCTCTCCTATCCTCAGATCTCAACTTATTCAGATTGTCTGTCTGACAATCTTTCCTGGGCTATGCACTTCCTACTTTTCCTTTTCCATTGATTTATTAGCAAAAAACACAGAATTGGTGAAGGGCAAGTCTCCTCATTCTCTAGGCCTACATGGACTCCTGCCTTACAGGATTTTATTTGATTTTTTTATGGTGCTGAGCATAGAACCCAGGTTCCAATCCCCAATCATCTGCTAAGCGAGCGCACTGCACTGAGCCACACTCCAGCTCTGACGGGTTCCGCTTTACATTCATTGCCTATGACTTCAAGCAGACTGTCCTACCCCAGCTCTCGAATCCATGATGAATTCTCCCACTAGGCTTGATGATATTCAAGCCTATCATCTTTTCACACATTCAAAACTTCCTGCTCCTCTACCCTCCCTTAGAATAGATTACCACACTTCTGGCCTCCTTGAGAATAATGGTGTTGTTTGGTCTCCCATTTGATAGGTGTCAATCACTTTCAAACAATCCTGACCCAACCCTCAGGAACAATAAACTGGACACAACCAGAAATGAACCAGGTTTCATTTCTTTACCATCTTTAATGTACTCGGCTTGCCTGCACTTTATTTTAATCTACTGATTTTGGGGGGAAGTGCTAGGTATCAAACACAAGGCTCTGAACATGGCAAGCAAATGAAACTACGCCTTCAAATGCCTCTACTTTTTTTTTCTTTAAGAACTGGTCTCAACCTACTAACAACTTCACAACATTTAATGAGTCATGATTCCCCAATTGAAAAGCAGATACAGGATACAGAGTGAGTTTGGTGGGATTTTCTTTTTACACGTTCACACAGGATATAGGATCTACACTTATCCACAAGGTTGCTGAGGTACCTCTGGGATTGTTCAAGAAACCTCAGGGGCAGACAGTGAGAAGTGTGATTCCTTCCTGTACAAAGCACAAGCCCCCAACTGTTGTCTGAAGCTAGGGCACAAGCAACACAAAAGGCAATAATGGTCTGTTAGATAATATCCCAGAGGAAATCAGGTGGGTAAACCCATTCACCTGACATTGGGCCTCAGTGTGGAGAAGACAATCCAGGGTAGCTTTGGGGATAGTTCAAATTTAGTTCCTCTCCTGAAGATGAGATGTCAGTGGCCATAAATACTTCAGGGAACCCAGGCAGCCACTACTGCACATGACCCCATGGGGACTGCTGTGTATCAGCTTCGACCATTGCCCAGAAGTGTGATCTGCATAAGTGGCCAGCCCTCTCTCTACCTTCAGTTTCCTCAAATAACAACAATCGTCTGTGACCATATGCAAAACTAAGGTTGTTTTGAGCATTAAATAATATCACAATGGTTACTCTTACTAGGCTTATCTGATACTGGGCATGAAGGCTTGTGATTAGCAATTCTCATTTTGTTAAGAAGCCATGAATCCTGCATTTTATTGTAAAATTTTGAATCCTGCCAGATTCACTGTACAGGTTAAGTAGAATATGTGTGCTGTGGATGGACCCACATCTGGTCTGCAACCTACAGTTTCTCACTAACCTCTCCTGGACTATAATCAGGGTGCCCATGCCTCCCACCTGCCTCACCTCAGCATGTTTCAGGAGGAGAAAGAATTCCAGTGGGTATGGCAGCTGATGGGGAGGGGGGGATTGGAAAGGCCTTGTGTCTGGGTGGTGATTTCTGTTCCAGTGACAGATGTATTGAGTTCGTTTCTGCAGGTAATTGTTTAAATGCGATAGCAGCTTTAACATGTCGTCTGTTAAGGCGTATTGGTGAGGCAGCCATTCCAAGCTTGTAATGTGGGTAATATTTAGATGATTTACTAGGTGAGGCGCAGTTTCTGATTCAATCAGACCTGCGTTTGATTCAATAGGTGATGCATCTAATCCGACTGGGAGTCCATTGAATCCAAAGGTGATGCGTTTGATTCACGGGCTGATGTACCTGATTTAGAAGGTGATGGATCTAGTCCACACTGAAGAATTTCAATTCCCCCACGCCAGGTATTTGCTTCAGTGTGTGATATATGAGTTTTAATAATAAGACACGCTTTGGGGATAGCGCAGGCACATCTCCTTCTCTGCCTGACATGTCTGTGGCAGAAGCCTGCTTCTAGACAAAGGTGCCTTGGCTCACAGGATCATGGATATAAGGTGGGAATGAAAGCCATTTCCCCTTAGGTCTTACCTGACCCTGTCACTGCTATTCTTCTAAGACTCATAGAGGGCCTGCTGTCAATTTGTCTAGTGGTCCACAGATGGGGTATCCTTTGCATGTAGAAGTCTAGCCTCACCTCTTTTGGTGTAATCCTCATGCAAGCCTGCCCAAGGCCAACCATATAACTCAACTAACATTTGAAAGACTGATTTTTCATATTCTAAATAGGGACCAGGAAGAGTTTCCTCTCCCCAAACAGTGTTCAGCACTTTCCCAATCTCCAATCACTGCCTCCCCTAATGGGACCAGCTCCTCCCTTCCTCAGAGGGAGCTGTGTTTGCTCCCTTATGCCTGGAGTGCCCACCTCTATCTTCCGCAGCTTGACTGGAGCTCTGTTCACTGCCCCCTGCCACCATCTTTGATAGAAGCCATACCTGCCTCTCAGCTCAGTCAGTGAAGAGCCCCAGTTATCTGGGTGTCTGTTCATGTCTTCATGATAACACTTGAACATGAGTGGTCCTATAGTATACAGGTCTCATCTTCAACCAACCGACCCAGAATTTGGCCCAGGACATACTATATGGCAGACATGTAAACTTGAAGGAGAGAATTATTAATAACAAGTAGCACTTATCAAACTCCAGGTTTGTTCTAGATTTTAAGAATAAAGTCCTAACACTTTACAAATACCATCTATACTCTTTTCCATCTTTTTTTAAAAAAACTTAATTCTATTGTCAAGGTGATACACAGAGGGATTATAGTTACATCCATAAGGTAGTGAGTACACTTTTTAAATCAAATATTGTTATCCCCTCCCTCGTTTGTCTCCCACTTTCCCTCCCCCAATGCCTCCCCAAGTTGTAAAATTCATTTCTAACATGTCGCTTTGTATGTATCACTTTTGTATTGGTTCAGTCTTTGTCCTTTGTCTCATCATTTTGTTGTTCCCTTTCCCTTCCCCAATTCAGATAAATATATATATATAATACACAGGATGCCAAAATCAAATACAGTGATAAATCATAGGGGAAAAAAAGAAAAAATGCAAGAAAAAAGAAATAACTTCATACAGTATACTACAAACAACAATTTAATAGCAAATCATGTGTAGTAAGAGCTAGCATTAGCTCCATTTGTACAGATCAGGACACTGAGGTTTAGTGAGGATAAACCCACTGATGAATCTACTCAGCTTCCCAGAGTTTCACATTAGCAGATAGAGTTTAATTGTGGTCTCACACATCCACAAAACCTGGTTGTTAGGTGTTAACCATCATCCCACCCCCAAGAGTGAACTTGTCTCATTCTCAGCCAGGACAGGGAGACTGGGATCTCTAGAGACAGAGAGACACACCCAGGGGGGACGCAACCTATGACTCAGGGCCAAATAACCAGATTGGTAAACTGAGGTAGGAAGAGTAATTACAGAAAGCCTCCAGTAAGGAGGTGTTTCATCTAGCCCTGGAAGGAACTGGAAAGAAAAAAAACGAGGCCATCAACTATGTGAATGCTCATTTTAGGATGAGTCAAGAGGCTGCTTCTGAGATGACCTCAATGTGGCCTCAAGAGGAGCCTGGACAGTACCACAGACTGATGTGAGTAGCCTTAGAAATGAGTCAGCTTAGAGCTGGGAAGGTGGCTCAGTGGTAGAGTGCTTGCCTTGCATGCCTGAGGCCCTGGGTTCGATTCCTCAGCACCACATAAGCAAAAAGAAAAAATGCCAGAAGTGGCGCGGTGGCTCAAGTGGTAGAGTGCTAGCCTTGAGCTGAAGAGCTGAGGGACAGCGCCCAGGCCCAGAGTTCAGGCCTCATGACTGAACCCCCCCCCCCAAAAAAAAGAAATGAGTCAGCTTAGCCAGCTAGGCCCCGCGGAGGTCAGTGACCAAGCTCAGGATGAGCTCTGTGTTCTTGTGACAATGGCCCTACATCTCCTGCTCTCTCCTTCAATATTTAGTCCTCAATCCACCCCCCCCTTATTCCTGTCATTATCTTGAGTCCCAGAACCCTTGTGTCCCTTCAGAACTATGGCCTATGACAAGATTGCCTCTTCTAGGCAAACACTTCTGGGAGAACAGACTAGGTTTACGTCACCCCATGAGGTTCTAGCTGAAAAAACTAGCACTGAGTGAGGCGCTAAGACAGGCCCTGTTTCATAGTGGTCTCAGACGTCTCCTTCCCCAGATCCACAGAGCACAAGCTCCTGAGTCAGGAATCCACATTTGTATAGATTCTTACTTAAGCATGACAGTAACCAGTATGTATGGACTGAAAGCTAGCAGTCCCTCCAGGCCTCCACTCTTGCCTCAACCCAGCCCACTCTTCATCTGTTCTGTTTATCCAAAATCCCAAGGAAGCAGGTAAATATGTTGGGTTCCTGGTGGCTTGTGGATCGGCACCTTTGGTCGGGCTGCTGCAAGCACCCTGCTCTGGTCAGGGGGGTTAGAGATCAGCACTCTGGTAAGATATGACAGGCAGAAACAAGACTTTGCAGGCCACAGGAGATGAGTAAGAGAACTCAACATTCTTGAGCTCACTTTGCCTAGTCATCTCTGAATTCTAGCCACATTTTATGCAGAAAAGATTTAGAAGCTTACCCAGGTGCTTAGAGCAAGTGAAGGAGTGGAGTGATACCCAAGACTGCTTCTCTCTCTCTCTCTCTCTCTCCATCTCTGTCTCTCTTTCTCTCTGTTTTTCCCCTCTATCTCTGTCTTTGTTTTTCTCTCTGTCTGATGGTGGGCGGTCAGCCACCATGACAGGCTAGTGTGGGAGACATTTGGATCAAGTACATTTTTGTGTCCTCCAATCTCACCACCCAGGCAGAGGCCAACTCTCGCATAAGGTTGGTGGTGGGCCAGACAGCCTGATTCCTTGGAGGCTCAATGCAGAACAGCTGCCTCCCTGCTCTGGCTGCTTCTAGAGGCCACATTGGCCCTGACTGCATACATTTTCCCAGGCTGTGGCCACAAGTGGGGGGTCCTCAGGCACAGACAAAGGAATAGCTCAGCCTTGCAAATGGCTTTGAAAATGGGGCCACAGGGATTCCACTTGGCTGACACACTCTGCCCTGGCCCAGGCCTCATCCCCCAGAGGCATCCCCCAGGCCCTGCTGGCCAGCTGTGTCTCCCAATGCCGCCCACACCAAAGCCCTGACCACACTGAGAAGGCAGCTCAGTCTAGAATTCCCCGTCACACCCCTTCCCACACAGGGAGGGACAGGAGGCAGGGACAATGACAGCGGGGATTGTGAGAGCTGACTCTCCACTGACATGGGAACTTGGTGTACATGAATGGTGAGCCAAGCAGAATGTTCCAAAGATCGCTCCCTTTTACATGAGAGACGGCAGGTGATATTGCACCTGGCTCCAGCTAGAGGTGTCTGACCATCTATATCTGTACAGATCTGGTGAAAGGGAGCTAGAAAGGGACAGCAGCCAACCACTGACTCAGAAGGGTTCATACCTGGCACAGACATCATTTTAAGGACATCACTTCCCAGACGCTCTGTCTTAACATTCTTTCCTGAAACCAGTCTGACTGAACATATACTTGTGGTTACTAGTTTTTTTCTTTCCCACAAAAATGAAAAAAGGTTTTGTGCATTTTGATCTGGCTGGGTTTCATTTCCCTGGGATGTAAAGTCCTCAGGGCACTAAACACAGGATTCCAAGAAAGAGTCTACTTTAAAAAAAAAAAAAATCCAGGCAAAGACTATTTACTGTGAGTGGCAAGCTCATCGCAAAATTCCACACCTCTGCTGCCTGCCTATCATAGGCCAGAATGCAGATAGCTTGCACACATACAGAATATATCCATTCAAACTAAAACAAGAAATCAGCAATTTTATTTGTTTATAAAACATTCAGATTTACCTGTTAGGTCTTTACAATGACATTATATGATGGATTTTGTGTGTTTTTTTGTTTTTGTTTTTGTAAACTAAAATCACCCAAATCTGTGCCTTCAAGATATTGGTGAAAATGATCTAAGACACAAATACAATAAATTATATCAATAATGACTATAAATCATATTCTTTGTAACTATTTAAACTTGTGATGAAAAATTTTAGATGTTAGGTTAATAAAGGCTTGGGAGGCTGCATCATTTTTCAAAATCTGTTCAGGAGATCCTTAGACAAAAAGTTTACAGTGTGGTTTCTGCCAGGCACCAGTGGCTCAGTTGCATGCCTATAATCCTACTTATTAAGGAGGCTGAGATCTGTTTTTGTATCATCCTGGTGGTTGAACTGATGGGCTCATCCTTGCTAGGCAGATGTTATACCATATTAAGACATGCCTCCAGTCCTTTTGCTTTAGGTTTTCATTTATTTATTTTGTATAGTGTATTAAGTTATTGCTCAGGCTGGTCTCAGACGATGATCCTCCTATTTCTACCTCCCAGGTAGCTGGGAGGATAGGTGCAACGCATTATACCCAGCTTTCATGGTTAAGAAGGGGATTTTACTAACTTCTAACCTAGACTGGCCTAAAACTGAAGTTCTGATCTCTGCCTCCCTAGTGGGTGGGATTATATGCATGACTCACTGTACCCCATCTGGACTGGACTTTTTTTTAAATAAGTTTTTTATTGTGAAAATCCTGTACAGTTGGTTACAGTTACATGAGCAAGGTAATGAGTACATTTCTTATCCAGCATTGTTGTCTCCTCCTTTGTTTTTCCCCTACCATCCCTTCCCTCCCCACCTCCTCAACTACACTCCCCTCTCCCCCATGTGCACCCCACCCCCCGCAAAGTTCGCTTTTCAATATAGTGTCTTCTACATCTCATTGTTGCAATGGGTCAACCTGTATCCTTGACTGGGCTTTCTAATGCAAGTTTTTAAACTGCTGTATAGTATTAGAAAGACTTCTATAAACTGTATGTGTTTCCCCATAGTTCAAATGTGGAACTCCTCACCTCTAGAGTGATGGTGTTTAGAAATGGGTTCTTAGGAAGTGGTAGAGCCCTCATTTTGAAAGGGACCGTGGGAGAGCTTCAGCCCTTCTACATCATAGGGACACAATGAGATAATTCCTGTATTGGGAAATGGGCCCCCATCAGACAATGAATCTGCAGGTACCTTGATCTTGGGATTTCTAGACTCCAGAACAGTAAGAAATTAATTTCTGTTATTTATAAACTATCCAGGGTAGTATGCTTTTACAGTGGCCTTAATGGACGAAGATAGTGATGAGAAAGCCTACCAAACCTGAGCCCAAGTTTGAGGAAACAACCCATGTTGTAAAACTACAGGGAGCAATCAAAGTCTACCAGTTCCATAGAAGGATCTAATTGAGACAAATCTCCTTGGGTGGTGGAGGCCAAATGCATAGGGCAGGCAGCTGGCATGAAGAGAGGATGATGATGTAGGTAGAGAAGGAGATCAGTGATGTAGTATCACACATTTACTCAACAGTGCACAGGAATAGCCACAAGGCAGAGCCCAAAATGTTTCTGCCAATGTTGCCCCAGTGTGGCAGGGGACAAAACTATAAATTTACAGTGCTATAATCCACAAGGGCCCATCTGTGATTGCTCCAGGAGTTTGGTGCCACTTGCTATAAAAGTTTTGAAAGGAGAGATGATTGGTCTAGGGCCTCGGAGGCAAGCTTTAGAAAATAGAAGGCTGAGTGTACTAAAGAAGGGTACAGAGGGGAAAAGCTCATTGCTGCGCCCAGAGCCACGTCTCCACAACACGGTAGGTCACAAGGAGCCCTGACAGGCTACATGTGAGCAAATGAATATCTGCAGCCAACTCAAGTTCTAAGGGTGAACCTCCTTGCAGCCAGCCTGGACTTGGCATCTGGCTCAGATGCAAGGTGCCTCTGAACTGGGGCCACAGGTAGAGATTTAGGGTGTATCTCAGAGCTTCCTCTGTCTCTTTCCTATTTGATATCACAGCCTTGACACACACACACACACACACACACACACACACACACACACACACACACACACACACATACACACACACATACACTGCAGGTGGTTCCCAGGTGCCAGGAACTGGTGTTCACAGTCCATTCTGTTAAGTGCTGGCCCTTAACTAAGGCCAACTTACCATATTCTAAATGGTTTGATTATTGCTCCCAAAGACCAAGTTTTCTCTTGCTTGCCCTCAGAAAGGACAGAAAGTCTATATGGTGATGCAAACCCTCAGCAGCCCACACCTCTCCACACAGCACAGTAGAACAGGCTTCCCTTCCCCAGTCAAGCCTGTGTCTGTGCACTGTCACTTGTGACCCACCCTCGTGCATGATAGGCAGTGCCCACAAATTGCCCAATGGAATTAGTCAAATTGGCTGCCAGAGCTAGAATACCACCATTTCCTTTCTCACAGTGCTAAAGTCTGGGAGACTAAAGATCAAGGCAGCAGAAGGGTTGGTTTCTGGCGAGGCTTCCCTCCTGACTCACAGATGGCTGCCTCCTCACTGTACCCTCACATGGTCTCTTCTCAGTGCATGTGCACAGTAGGAAAGAGGTCACTGTATCCTTTTCTTGTTGTTGTTGTTGTTATTATTACTACTATTACTACTTCTACTACACAAGATCTATAAGATTGGGGCCTCTGCCTTTGTGACCTCAGTTGATTTTAGTTACTTCCTTAAATGTCTGTCTCCAAGTACAGTCACCTTGGGATCGGACTAAAACATGTCTATTTGCGGGACCTCGATTCAGTGCATACTTGGCTCCTATGGCTATAACTCCCAAAGAGTATTCCTTACTCACTAACAGAGTACACAAGAACATGGCATCATGAACAGCCATTAAGACTGACCTTGGGAGGCAGTTGGTACATCCTCTAAGAATTCCCAGGCCTCCTTTCAATCCTCGGAGCTGCTTCCAGGAATTTCCTCTCCTCCTTTTTACTCCTCAGACTTTTCCTCAAGGTACAGTCGGCAGCAGTTCACACCCTTCTTCCCCAGAGCCCAGCACTAGGCATCACATCATCAGTCAGAACAAGACTTTGACTGCTCTCTTCAGAAGTGTTCCGTGCTCTCTGGGCTTTGTAAGAATACAAGGCCATTGGAGGGAGATAACAGAAAACAAAATTCCAGCGACTGTGAATGAGAGGCTTGGGACGAGAGCAATATCAGGGGATATATTTCCGATGACTATTCTTTGGTTTTGCTTAGAGGTAGAGAGTAGGGATTTGTCTTTGTTTAAATATATCTGTGACACTGTGAGAAATGGATGTCATCTTAGTAGATAAGTAGCATTCAGCCACTTGCAGTATACTAGCATTCTCAGTACAGTCTAAGCATCTAAGACACAGAATGATGGATTTTAGGGCTAAAACTGGTTCCCTGAATGAAGGCATTGGCAATCTTCAGGGAAAGGTCATCTATATAATTAGCCAACCATATTAGCAATGTAAGTGCTCACAATAAATGAGATACTGTGTGCTCCTAAGAAAAGTTCTCTTGGGTGGGAGAGAGGAGAAGAGGGAACTAAAGCCAAAAACATTATCAAGGTGAAAGTATTTTCCTGAGATTGCAGGATGCTGGACATACTGCCAGTGCTGTGTATTTGGTGAGTTTGGATTACCCCAGGGGCTGCCTCCTTTCAGATACCCCTGATTCTCAGCAGCATTGTAGGAAAAGATGCTAGCATGGACTTTCCTGGACCCTGGGCTATGTCTCTGAAATGGGACTGGGCAGCCAATGCCCTTCCCTATACTAGAACGACCTGGAAGTATAGCAAGAGTTGGGAAGAAAGGCAGAGTGCACCTGGACTGTTCTCCAGGCTGACAGGAAGTGATGCCTCCTGGGCTCATCTCAGCAGCTGTTTCTTGCTTGGCATGGTTCAAACAAACAGGCCAATGTCCTTAGAGTGACCTTCCTGACTCAGAGCGTTTGGGAACTGAGGTATTCACTCCCTGGGGTGGAGGGGAAAGGCAAGGACAGGACATGAGCTTGCTGACTCATTCTTTCTCGCTGCTTCCCTGTTCTCATTCTCAAGATGTGAAGAGAACACTGAAAATTGAAGGAGCTTTCTGAGAAGGCTGAGCCTCAGGACAGGTAAAGGATATGTTGTTTCTCAACCCATGCTGCCCTTCCCCTCCAAGATGGTAGCAGATTTTCCACCATTGCTTACACCCAGGTTCTAGTGGTCTTTATAAAATCTCTGGGTGGCAGGACAGACAGGAAGAAGAAGAGACAGGCATAGCCAGGTAGAGACATAGTCTCATTTGGGCGAGACTACTGGGTGCCATGTAGATGATGAACAAGGGCGGAATAGCAGCAGAACATGAAAGGAGGCTGACTGTATTGAACAATAGCACTCCTCAGGGCTGTACAATATAAAGCGTGAACATGGCTAAGTACAAAATCCAAAATTTTTGAGCACTGGCATGATGCTGCAAGTGACAAATTCCACACTTAATCACACCTGCAGTCAGAAGGCAGGCTCACTAACCACCTGGTAGAAATTACCCACATACTATGTGTATATAAAGATATATGAAATAGAAATGAATTTCATGTTTAGACTTGGGCCCCATCTCCAAGGGTATCTCATTATGTAAATATTCTAAAATCCAAAAAATAAAAAATAGAATACCCATAATACTTTTGGCCATGCTCATTTAAATAAGAAAATGAATATAGTAAAAAAAATAGGTTATAATTCCTTTTTTTTTTTTACAAGAAGCTCACATTTCATTGTGCACTGAGCACTGCCAATTATGTAACCAGTCCTGCCCCATGCATGACAGATTTAAAGAAGAACCTGCAGGAGGAAAGGCTACAGTGTACCCTTGGTGGCCAAGAACTCCCAATCCAATGGTTTCTATCACACAATGAGTCTATGTCTGATCTTTGTTTTTGTTCAGGACAAAAGCTTTGCATTCTGGCCTCCTGAGACATACTGCCCTATACTCTGTTGCCTTAACGGCTCTAAGTAGCCTCTGTAAGTGCTATGGGCAAAGAAAACTCAGGTTGGAGTTGAGTATTGATATGCCTGCAGATAAGGACCAGGGAGAACTCAGGCAACATGTTGAAGTCTCAGTTCTAATATTTCTGCCACTCTGGCTCTCTGAATGTTCTCTGCTCATAGTACCTGTTTTTAGCATTTTAACTCTAAGGATTAGAGAAAATATATGTCAGCAGCCCAACAGAGTGTTAGCCCATGCTGATTTTTCACTGAATAGTTTCGGTTGATAAAATAAACCATTTACTCTCTAGTAAGTCCTTTACTGTCCCTCAGCCCTTCCTCTGAGCCAGGTGTGTTAAAAGACCTAAATGCAACATAGTTTTTGGGATAAGGTACAGTTGCATTCTTCCTTTATGCTTAGCCTATTTGCTCAGATAGGAATAATAATGGTAGAAAGCTTTTGGGATGTTGGAAGGATTAAGTGAGACTATGCAAAACAAGCATTTAGCAAAGCATCCATCCTGTAGCAAATGCTCAGTAAACTGTTGTATTTAAGTTATCTTCTACAGCTCCCTTGTTGTCACCTAATATTGTGCCTGGAGAAATCCCTGCCTTTGTCCTTGAAGCTGCAGTCTAACACCCCATTATCCAAACCATGGTTCAGTAGGATCAACCCCACCTGGGAACTTATTAGAAATGCACACCCCACACTGAATCTGAATCCACACTTTAGCAAGAGTCCCAGGTGATTCATATGGGCATTAACATTTGAGATGCACTATGATTTCTTATGCATACAGCTGGCCTCTTTTGCACTGCCCTGAGGATATGAGTCACTTCCTAATCCCAGCCACAATGATTCTTGTAAAAGGTGGAGTCCAAGAGTACCATGGATTTGACAAGAGTCTGGGTCCCTTCTTGGGGGCTTACAATGTGGCTGGGGTGGACTCAGTGAAGAAGGGCAACATGTGATGGGGAAGTGGGAAATAGGAGAGCCATGAAGCCAATGAGAGGGTACTGCAGAAATCCTAGCAAGAGGGTAAAGCTCAAAGCATAGAGAGAAGGGGCTGCATTGTGGAGTTATATCTGACATAGTTTCAAACAGATTCAGCCACCACAAAGGTGCAACAAATAAGAGAAGAAAGCAGCAAATACAATCCTGAGTTTCCTAGTTTGAAATAATAGAATTGTATTCTATTGTCCTTGATACAAACAAGGTTGGCCAGGTGGAGAAGTGGCCGAGGATCTTACGTGCTGCCATGTTTTTTGACAGAAAAAAAAAATGGGACACTTGTATAATTCACATCTCTTTGTAGTACTCACTCATTGCCCTGTGGAGAGATGAGGGCTCTGAAGTTAAAAAACTAGGTTCAAATCCTGGCTCTTCTACTTCACCGCTTGCCATTTTGGGCAAGCTAATCAAGCTTTCTGCTCCTCAGTTTTTGCATTTGTAAACTATCACAGCCAGTTGCTGTGACAATTGAGTGAAGTGATAAATGTAAGTTATCTAGAACCATGTCTGACACCTAGTGAACACTCACTATCAGGCATCATCATAGCTACCTATTTGTCTGTTTTCCCAATGAAACTGTAAGGTCCTTGGGGATAGAAGCCTTGGCTGAAAATGTCTTTGGTTGACTAGCACAGAGCAGGTACACAATATGGTCTGCAGAAACTGTAACAGATGTGGTTCATTAAAGGTGGCCCAGTGGGCCAGTGTGGTATCAGATGAATACAGATGTTGTGTCCCTTTACAAATGCTCATCCCTTCCCTCTCCCTTTTTCCTAATCACAACTTAATGGCTTCCAGGTAATGAGAATCTGCACTGAGTCTTTTCTCAGTCTAAACTGATCTATGGGTTACTCTGCTCATTGAGCCTGTCTCTTGGAAAAAATCCACTCTCCCTAGAAGGCAGGAGGAAATTTGGCCTCTGAAGATCTGAAATTCATCTGGCATAGATGATCTGCTTGCCTGTCCTTTCTGGAGACCATACACCAGGCTGAGCTTGAATGGAACCAAGTCTCCGCCTAGCTGGGGAGCTCTAGTCTATGAGGGAGGAAAGGAAAGTAGCAGAGATTGCAATAAAGTACAAGGTGTGGGATAACAGAAGTAACCACAGGGCACTGGGGGCATATGGGAAGCAGAGTCCTAGGATGCTCACCAGACCTGACTTTTCTATATGAGTCAAACAAAATGACAGCCAGGGATAGTAGTGCACACTTTGCATCCCAGCTAGGTGGGAGGTAGAAATGGAAGATGGCAGACCAAAGGCAGACTTCAGGCAAAAGAAAGGCTCTATCTTAAAAAATAAAGTAAAAAGGAGTAGAAGTGTGGCTCAAGTAGCGAACATAGGGTTCTGAGTTCAAATTCCAGCTACCACCAAGAAGAAAAATAAATAAATAGCAACCCTGAATGAAAGCTAATCCTGTCCCTAAGTCTGTATGCCTTTTCTCTTTCATGATCACCTTGGACTTGAAATCAACACTAGAGTCAAAGCCAGAAGCAGAAGTCAGACACAGACACATGTGCAAAATAACGTACAATAATAGGCCAGGCAAAAGTCAGGTGGTGGCGGTTAAAGTTGATGCCTAGGAATGACCCAAAGGGGTAAATCTGGAAGGGAGGAAAGAAAAGAATGTGAAGCATGAGTAAGAGCAGAGCAAGGATAGGATGTCAAGAAAGATGGAATCTTTGCCAGGTCCTCAGGGTTGAGGGATGAAGAACGCTTCCCCTACAAGGCAGCTCCCTCAGTCAGCTCAGCCTAGGAGGCTGGCAATCGTGCACTGTCAGCAGCCAACCATTATAGCCTCGTTAGGAGGTCCTGTGTACTGCTATAAAACAGATACAGGCAGGGTAGGGTCAAAAATGTCAGACTCAGGTTTACTTTGCCTCAGACCACTTCGGCCTATTTGTGACCCTTAAAGGGATGCTAATAAACAGGGGTGAGCTGAAGGTTTCCTTGAAAAAAATTCAATCTGAAAAAATCCACAGGTATTGTGATGACCTTCCCCATGACCTGTTGGCTCGTAGGCGTGACACTCACTGGACGACCAATCTCCTTCTACCCGTGTTGCTGCTGAGCCAAACCTCCAAGTGAGATGGTAAAACAATTTGGCATGAATACCCCAGCTATCTGGAAACATGGTTTATGCAACACCATCTACCCATTAGCCACAGTTCACTTCTATAGGAGAGGACCTATCCAGGCAGCCTAGAGGAATAAGAGAAGAATTCAAATGGGATGCAGGGATTTTGCTCCTACACAGCTGCTGGATGTTAGAAGTGGAAAGGCTTTGGAGCTGTAGAATCTCCTTGACTGGTAACGAATCTGTATATGCCCCTTCCCTCGGCAGTCTAGAGCCACTTCAGGCAGAAGCAACACTTGTTTAATTCAGGAAAACAGCTTCAAGTGACAAACCAGGGAAATAAGAGATAGAATCACAAAAGCATACCCATGCTCCTCTATCCAGCCTCAAATGAAACATTGGTCAGATTTGTTTGGGTGGTTTTGGCTAATTGATATGAAGAGCTTCTTGGAGTGATGTATAAACCCACTTCTAGAGCCTTGTTTCTTCTCCATCTCACTTTCCAACCACACTTCTTCCTGGCCTCAGGGTGCAGGTGGTATTTAGAACATTCTGTGCAATGCCACTCCTGGGCCTCTGCCAAGGCCTCTGGCTACACTGGAATTCTGGAAGGAAAGGAAAGTCACTGGCCCTTAAAATAAGGCCAGAAACAAGGGGATCACAGTCCAAAGTGATAAAATAGAAAATATCATTGTCTATTTTAACTATCTCATTCATATATATAAAGTCTTATATATATGTTTGTTGAATATCATTTACAATGATAAGGGCAAAAAGTAATTTTTCTATAATGCAGGGAGAATCACGGTTCATATTTTAGCATATATCTTTTTCAGACCTCTTTCTATGGTGACAAGCTCTTTTTTTTCCTAATTATACCATGCCTATGTTTTATAATCTTTTGTACATCATTACATCTTCCTCAACAGAAATTTAATATAGTTCATGGAAGGTAAGAGTTATAATTTGCTTGACCAATTTCTTCTTGTTAGACCTTTTCTGAGCAAGGTTCTCTGGCCTCTTTTGGCAATTGTGAATCACCCAGTGTTCAGTCCACACATTCCTTTTCTATTTAACTTGTTCCGAATCAGTTTTTGTTGTTCACAACTAAGAATCATGATGAATATAGACAGTAAAGTTGTTCCCAATTTTCACAGTTTAAGAGTGGTATTGGTAAGCCATATTATAATTTTGTTAATCGGCCTACGTAGTTCCTTGACATTAATTCTGGGTAGCAGGATTGCTAAATCATACTGTCTGTAAAAGTATGAAGCTCAGGGCGTCTCTGGTTCCATTGCCAAAGGACTTAGTGCTCTGAGAAGGACCTGGAGGAGAGTACTAGGTACAAAGCCTAGGGCCTTATACACTTCATACAATCACTGGACCACTCAAGAAGGCGCCATTTTACCTCCTCACAAATAAGAAAACTAAAGTCCATGAGTTAGACCATTTGCCCCAAGCCACAGTAGTGGGATGTAACAAAGGTTCTTGAGATTCGAGCTTAAATGTGCTAATATTTGGTTTTCTTCTCTCAACCCAATCTCCATTCTTCCACTAGGAACCTCATTAGGGACCATGTGGGCCTTGTCTCTAGCTCCCATTGGGTGCTCCCATTGGGTTCACACAATGGAAAATACTAGCAAGAACTAAGATGATGGAGAAGAACAAGGAAACAGTACTGATTTCCAGGTCACCTCATTTGGTTGCCTATCTTTACCAAAGGAAAACCTTACTCCTTGTGGGTTGTAAAGCCTTTTCTATAATAACTTTCTTTAAGATGAAGGACAGAAACAGCTCCTTGCTATTGATCTCACATACTCCTGTGCATTCCTTTGTAAATAGCTCTGTTTTAGGGTTCTCATCTTTTTCCTGTTGGAATACTGACAATAGACTAGGTCTCTATGGAGCCAAAGTGTGCATTTCCCCATCACCCATGTTGCACACCCATATATGTCTTGCACCCCCCAATCCCAGACCCTACCCTCATGCACATGCATGCACCCCACAACGGTCACTTCCACCTTCTATCAGTCAGCTCTGTGGGGTCAGATTGCACTTGAAAGAACACTGAAATGACTGTGATATCTTGCTGAGTGACCTTGGGAAAGTCCCTCCAGCTCTCTTGAATTCAGTTTCCTTGCCTGAAAAATGAAGTGTTGAACTAGAAGTTTTCAAAGGTCAGGTATCCCCAGAGAAAGAGCATGGACCATTGTACACCCAGATATATTAAATTCACATCTGCACTTTAGACACATCTGTAAACTAGTATGCACATGATCTGTGAGTAGAGAAAAAGGAGCCCTTTTGTAAGGCTGGGACCTTTTATTCCTATGTATTTAGATCCTTTGCTGTTTGTACTTGGCCAGTTTTGGATGGCAAAACAGTCAATTCTCTGTGGAAATTCTGACTTATTTTTCCAGCTGGTCTGCCAGTTGCCAAGAAATGTCATCTGAATATCATTATTTAATCGAAGATTAGCCTACGCCTGTGACATAGGCTGTAACTATTATCTTCGATTCTTTGCATAAGCAAACATTTTCACCACAGATTAGACCTTGTAATTTCATTTGTACAGGTAAATGCTTCCTCCTCTGTCTCCAAATGGCTGAAGTGATCTACTAGGTCTTTTCATGTTTGTGTGCACCTGTGTATGCTAGGAAGTATCATAAGTGCATAGATAGATAGATAGATAGATAGATAGATAGATAGATAGATAGATAGATAGATAGATAGATAGATAGATATGAGGAATTTTTTGATGTGGTGCTTGGGGGATCAAACTCAGAGCCTCTCACATGCTAGATAAGTGTTCTACCACTGATCTCCCTAGGAAATTCCCTTTGAAATGATTTCTTGAAGGGCTTTAGTAGGGAGAACTATCCTTCATTTTTAGACCTGTCAATATGGCCTCCTAATTTACCAGTGGATGTTCAGCGTTGCCTTTCAGATTAGAACATGTGTGAAACAAAATCCAATCGAGCCTGGGAGGGATGGGGATGGACAGGTCAGCATTCATAAATGAATGTCGTTTCAGCTCTCTTGGGCAAAAACAAAAGAGATGAGATCAGGGAGGGCATGAGTTCAAGTTGTGAGTGTTGGCTTGAGTGGTGGGAAAAAAATTGAGACTGCAGGAGCTTAGAAAGCCCCCACTTATCACTGGAATGTTTCTAGCCTTCTTAAACTTGCCTCTCATTTATTAGTAGCAGAGTTCTCTAGGACAATTTCCTCATGGACCTTAGTGTAAGGGTTTGGGTGAGAACTTCTTTCCTTTATCTTTCCCCTAATGAATCAGGAACCAACTTACCCACAGAGTAGAATTTGTTACAAAGTTATCCTTTGTTCTAGAAGATCCTTTGGATTTTTTCTGATTTCTGAGCCTTTTAGCCTCTGCTTGGTTCAAGGACTAAGCTACAGCCAAACATCTAACACTACCACTCCTGAATCATTGGCTAAATGATCCCCTGCCATAAAAGAGGAGCCTGGGGATAAACACTGGGGCCTATAGGGCAACTTAAGTCCTCTCATACACTATGGGGCAAGAGAAGTCACTGACTCAGGGCCCAGGTGCTTTCCCTGAGCTTTAGTGCTCAAGGCAAGTGCTCTACCACTTGAGCCACAGCTCTACTTCCAGCTTTGCAATGGTTAATTGGAGGTATGAGTCTCATGGACTTTACTACCCAGGCTGGCTTTGAATGGTGATCCTCAGACCTCAGCCTCCTGAGTAGCTAGGATTACAGGCAAGTCAGACACTGGCTTCATTTTTAAGAACCAAGGTAATAAAGAATGGCTTCATAATCAGAAAGTTTTAGATAAAGCTACATTTTCATCCCCCAACCCTTTTCTCTTTCCAAAGCCAGCCCTTAGATGTCTCAAACTCAAGAGCAAAGAGAATCATAACCATAGCCATAAGATCATTATGCCCAAGTCTCCAACACTTTGCCTAGTCTCTGACATGTCAGAGACATAGAATGTATTTTTTTTGAAACAATGAAGAGTAAGTGAGTGGGTAGGTGGGTGAAGATATTTCCCAAAGTAAATCCTCAAGACTATCTTCTCTGGACAGGATAGAATGGGGAGAAGCCCTTTACCTGCATTTGGACATGCATCTGTTACCCATTCCTAGTGGGCAACTCAGCCTTCCAACTGGGAGCTCCTTTCGGGGTCCCCTGGGTGGATGATAATGGGGGGTCACAAAAAGGAAAACGGAGGAGTTGATAAGAAATAACGAAGGTAACAGCTCAATCCTCAGTTAATGTAATGTCTCTAGACATTTCAGTCCTTTTCCCAGGCCCACTCTCACCTTGGTACTCCCCCAGGTAATAGAGAAGATGACTAGATGGAGAAGATAACCAGAAGCCTAACTGGGATTTTTTTTGGGGGGGTGGAGGGGAGGGAGGGATAGTGCACAGTGCTAAGTGTAGTGACTCATAGGAAGTTCAGAGGAGAACGACGATGGAAAGGAGTCTAACAGGTTGGGGTGGGGGCAGGGAGCTGAGGAAGGAAGGGGACCCTTGAGAATGGAAGAGAATGGGAAACATGTTTTGTAAGATCTCCAGGACTTTGGGGGGCTGTTGTTAAGGACTCTTTCATAAGACCTGTTATCCTTCTGGGGTTTACATCACTATTTGATCTGAGCCCCAACAGGACGACTACATCTGCTACTAAGCTGTGTTGTAAATGTCTTTAATTTTTATATTTCATCTGAGGGGAGTTGTTAAAGTGAGTTTACAGGGTGATGGCTCTTTGAATAAAAGCCATCAATACTGTAGCAGAGCTCTGTATGACACTTAATTTTCACTCTAATAAGCCCTCCTAAAACATTATAAGATTCAGGGTGTTTTTTTCTTCTTTTTTCTTTTTTCCTTTCGCTTGCCTTCCCTCCTTGCGGTGTTCCTCCCCTCACTATCTCCTGCGCTCTCGCTCTCCTTTCTTACTTCCTTAAAGGACATATTTGAAGAGAACATTTCTGCCCAGATGACACCGCTTCTCTTTTCGCCGCCAGCCACATGTGCTCCTGACTTCTGAACAGGAGAAATGTTTCTTTGAAGTTTTTCAAAGACTTTGCTTTTATTTAGATTTTTTTTTTTACCCTTTCTCTCTTCCTCATGTTTAACTGGTTGGGAAGCCCCAGGAGGGGTTTTTGCATTGGGCTTCTTTTCTTTTCCTGGGGCATAAAAGGAACAGGATCAGAGGCACACTGTTCCCAGAGAGCCTTCTATTTTCTGCCCCCGATGACTCCAAGTATTTTCTGTTGGAGCCGCTGTCCCCAGGAGCAAAAATGAAGACGGCTTTGGATTTGCCCTGGAAGCACAACTATTAAATGAACAGAATAGCTCTAGTGGGAGCGAGGGGCTGGGAGGCACCCCCACCTCATTCCCAAACATGTCCCTACCTGCCTCACCTGGGCAAAAAGAAACCGCCTTTCTGCACAGACTTCAAGCATGGTTTCCCAGTGGCTTTTGCAGTACACTGAAATTTTGTTAGAATAAAAATCAGAGATGGGCATTAGGGGGCCCATCAGAAGAAGACAGACTGACTCCAAGAATGAGACCAGGAGCCCTTCCAAAGCAAGAGGAGAGCCTTATTTATCTTTATATACCCCCCCAGGCACCCCGGTCTCACTCACATCATACCAGTTAATATAATTTTAGTCAAGTAGTAATTTTGAAAAAAGTTATTGTTGTAGAAGGGGGCCAGTGACAGAAAGTGGGAAGATATATGGGCAAAGTAAGTTCGCTTTTTGGATGACACGTTCATACAAAGGATTTGGAGTATCAAGTCCAAGTTAAAGTCCAGCTATGTATGAACACTGTAACTCTATTTCTCTCCAGTCCACTTGAAAGCCAGTATCTCCATCGTCACATTCCCAGGGCCTAGAACAGTGCCAGGGACTTACAGGGCCTGTGGTTAATATCTGTTACCTGTATGCTTGGGTATATTTAACAGCAGGAGTGTGTTTTAGAAGGAAAGGTATCCCACGCACAGAAGAGGCCTTTGTTTAAACGTGTTTTCAGAGAAAATAGTAATTGCAATTTTTCTGAAGAGTTTTTATTCCATGAAAATATTTGTGTTCCTGAAAAGCCGCTGAGGAGATAAATAGGTTCAGATTTGGAGTCTATGTTTTTGTACACCTTGAAATTCAGGTGTGTCTGAGCACTGATTTTTGTCTGACTTATGTGTTTATCAGACACCCACTTGACTAACTCTAGAAGATTAAAACCCATGTCCAAGAAATGATAATATCACACCCAAGAATGATTGGGTGGATGGTGAAAATTATTTTCCATTTTAGTTTTCTTATTCTTATAAGCAACTCAGATATATGCCTTCCTTCACTTCTGATTCTAAGTGAAAGTTTGAAATTACACTAGTATAGTTGAGAAAAATGAGACTTGACTAAATAATCCAAATGTGTCTCTACATTCTTCAGTTCTTAGGACCATGTGGTTAATTCATACTAACTAGTTAGTTGATGAATGATGTTGATCACCTTTTGATTATACTAGTAACCAAAGTCTTTGTACTACCTCTGTCTCTCTTTCTTTCTTCTTTAGCATCCTTTGGTCACATATTTTGAAAGATTCAGCCAAAAAAATTACCGAGCCTATTTCAGCTTGGGTTCCTGAGTGATTGAGTGGGAAAAGAGCCTCTTGCCAATCAATCTTATGTATAAAATATCAGCCAGAAGAATTCTGTTATGTTAAATACTGATGTTCAATATTAATTTATTATTTCAGCATAGCCCAGAACATCCTAATATACCTTTGACAAGCCAGACTGTCAAACTGGCAACGACTCAGTCTCTTGCATCTGTTTCCCTTCATGTCAAAGTTTCATCTCCACAGCTCACCTGTGTGATTACAGAAACATTCTGTCACCTTCCGCCCACCAGCTTTCTCACTCCGATGTTTCTCTCATGGCATTTCCAGATTCTCCATTCTCAACAATACTTCAGTATCATGTTTTTCCCTGGCTTAGACTCGTTCTCTGGTGCCTACAAAATGAAGTCTAAACTCAGAAGCCAGACACAAATCTTCCATGATGAAACATGAAGCCCATCTTTCTAACACCTTTTCTTAGGTCCTTATTTTCAGCTTTGAACTGAATTCAGTGACTCTGTTCATGAGCCTTGCTATACATTCTCACCTCTAGCTACTGTCAGGCTTTTCTCCCAGAAGGCTCTGCTCCCCTCATCAAAAGTCCCAATTATTCCTAACCTGGGAATGCCCCAGAGCCAAGGCATCCCTGACACTCTTGCTGCAGCCCCTCTTGTGGACATGATCTTGCCCAGTCCCAGTTCATTCTCTGGCAGCTAGCCCCTTCCTGGGAGCATTTCTTTAGCTTTACTAAGTCCAGGAACTCTTTAGCTGCACCGTTCTTGTCTAATTCAGAAACAATATGTTTAAAAATGTTATTTTGAAAAAAAATGTTTTAAAAACCATGCCTAAGGTGGTTATACAATTCTTGCTCTGATTCGATAGCTCCTGAGCGGGTGTCAGGAAGCCACATCTTAATACAAACATGGAGACTGCAGTGCAAGAGATCTGCAGGCCACATTTGAGAAACCATGAGGTACATGAATGTGTATGTGTTTGTTAGTGCTCTACTAAGAGCACTAACATATAAGTGAGATGCATGAGATTGGGTCGCTGGTGTGCATTCCTTTCCAGGGATGGCAAATACTTTTTATCTCCCTTGTCAACACCAATACATTGGTAGAGGCTGTCCAGAGGACTGTTTTAAGGAGGTCTTTGGGGCCACATCTGGCATGCACAGGAAAAAGTCCTCTGATTGATTGATGATGTCTGCCACAGGACCTAGGAGAGAGTGGCAGTCTGTGTGCCAGGTGTCTGCCAGCAGGGCCAGCCTCTTATTCCGAAGACACAGAACCCGTACGTAGAGATGAAGATCAAAGGATCATATGAGACTTAATCCAGCCCACAACCACAATGAACTTCACCATGGACTTCCTCAGGTGACTTTTGTAAAAAGGGAAAATAAAATCAAGATGTCTAGTAAAAGACATGACTTACAAAAGAAATACTGGTGTAGTGAGCATTTGCTGTCTGCATCCATAGCCTCCATTTCCCTCCTCAGTGGTACCTTGATTTTCCTTTTAGAGAATTATTTATATTCTCTTCTATCCTTACCCCATGTGGATAGCAATGACTGTATCCCCCAATTCCAGAGGCGAGTCATGTGGATTTAGGTCAAAAAGATTATCCTATCTCCCCAGTACCAGAAATAAGAAGAAGACACTAGCTTCAAATGTAGAGGGAAGGCATAAAGGTGTAATGCCACAGATCCATTATCACCAGACGAGAAATTGTGGCTGCTGAAGGGAACCCCCTGAGAAGTCCGAAGATGATATCAACCCCTTAGCTCCTGAAGGCAAACCAGTGAAATGGAGAAAAGCCAGGTCTTAGGACATCATCGGGCCATTAGATCAAAGCTAACCTAATAACTGTCCTTCGACTAGACTTTCCCCCCACTGTCTTGCTAGTTGTTTTAGTCATCTTTTTTCAAACTAGTCCTAACTCTCAACTCTGTTCATGGAAAATGGAGATTCCTATGAATCTCCAAACCTGGATTTTTACTTGCCCTAACTCTGACTTAGGTCTGTGCCTCTGTTGTCATTTCCCTCCAGTTAAAAATTTCCTTCTGGGAGGAAGGAGAGCAGAAAGGGATCCATCCCACAAGAGGATGGGTCTGGGCTGCTCACCTTGGGTTCAGCATTCAGCATCTGGACCTCACCAGGGGAACTAGGCAGTGACACCGGGGCTTTAATTAGCTACACTGATAAAGGTCTTTGAAGGTGAAAATTGCTGAACATCAGCGTTTTGATTCTTTTGAACTTAGGAGCATGTTATTACACATACAAAATTAAAAAAATCAATAGTCACTGAATTATCTAGATTATGAGTGTTTGGTTCACAAATGAGTGTCTAGATACACAATTACTTTCATGTGATTGAATTTATATTTAGGTATTTTAACAGACCCTATTGTACTATTTTCTTAATTAAAATATTTTATTAGTGAGCATTTTTCTATAGTCCCAACTAAAAAAGAAAAAATTATTTCTCCCCAACACTGAGCTTGTCAGTCACATTGGAAGAAAATGCTCTGAATGGAAAATCACCCTGGAACACAAGCACACAGGGTGGCTGTGGGTTGGTTTCCTTCTCTTGCTTCCCTTTATTGGTTATCATTTCTCTTCAAGATTAAAGGTGAAATTGATGAGAATTAGACTGTTGGCAAGCTGGAAAAGCAATCACTTAAATAATGACATTTAAACAGATCATTTAGTGTCATGTAAATGTCAAGTGGGGGGTCATTTTTCAAAGCATCACCTTTGCTTGACTGGGTCAAATCCACCTAGATGCTGTGTTCAGCTTTGGTGGACAAAGCCTTCTCTATAACTTGCTGTTAACTGTTATGCAGCAACACCTCTTATCTAGGCGTCCTCTACTATATGGTGTGTGTGTGTGTGTGTGTGTGTGTGTGTGTGTGTGTGTGTGTGTAAGAGAAAGAGAAAAAGAGCTGGATCGTGGAGTGAATCTAAAGATCCTTTCATGTCATCTTCTCAAAATGTTATCATGCATTTCTTCACTTTAGGAAAAAGAATTTTTTGCCAAGATTAAGAAAAAAAACAACAACAGCTGGGCACCAGCGGTTTGCTTCTTAATCCTAGCTACTTAGCTACTTAGAAGACTGAGAGCTGAAGATTTCAGTTTGAACCTAACCTGGGTGGGAAAGTTCATGAGCCTCTAAACTCCAATTAACCAGCAAAAAGCTGGGAGTGGAGCGGTGGTCCCAGAGTGCCAGCCTTGAGCAAAAAAGCTAAGTGACAGCTCCCAGGCCAAGTACAAGCCCCAATGCCAGCACACACACACACACACACACACACACACACACACACACACACACACACACACACACACTGAGCCACAATGCACTTTCCATTCTCCCTCTCTCAGAATCTGGTCTTCAGGTCTTTAATCCATCCTCTGCTCTTTTCCTCTCCCCACCAAAATTGTACCGTCTGGTTTCCTACCTTATGAAATATCATCGATCGGCTTGAACTCAAAGTGGGTTATAAATTAATGCGTGCATCATTGTCTCCCATCGGATGGTTGAGGCTGGAAAGCCACAGCTTTTAGGATGTTAAATATTTATAGTCATCATTTCAACCAAAATATGGACTTGCACGAAGAGAACATGATACAGATTACAATGGAGAAGTTTGCCTGCTTACTGAGTCTTTGGAGAAACTTCTGAGAAAACAGGGTATGTGTGTATGTATAACACCACATACACTCAAAAATATTCCCAGAAGAGACTTGAAGAATGGCAACAAATGATTGCAAAGACCAGCCAGTCTCCCAGAGGATTATTGGCTACATCCTCCAGTTGAGAAATGAGCAGCTCATTTAGATTATTTGATTTTCCATGTTTAAGTCTGGCTGACTTGAGCAGGGTCTCAGCCTAACCCTCATCATGGCAGGAGTGGGGGGAGAATCACTCATTATACATTTTATAAAAGTCATTGCTATGGATCGTATTGTAAATAATGCTTTATCCTTGTTATCATTATTACTGAAATTTTAGATGCCTGAGGCTAAATATCTGAGATTTGTCATTAGCTGAAAATCTCCCAGCAATAACAGATTTGTGAAAGCTTAGAGACATTTTTGAACATAGAATAATATTTTAGTGGACGAAATTGAATTGTCTTTTGAATTTCATCATCAGGAGGAAGTGTATGTACTTCCCAGGCCTTGGAAAGTAGTGTAATATAACTTACTGTTTCCATGGCCAAAAATAGAAGGAAGAAATCATATTCTCAATGTAGTTTGTAACTAAAAGATAGGCAGATGCGTTCTAGAGTCCTTGCAAAAGGACAACCTGTGAAAGAAATCCCTGAGATACTGTCTGGGTTCCCAGAGGAATACAGGACTACTTCCTCAACCCCATGAAAATAATTTCTGCCTGAAAGAGACATCAAAACTTCTGAACCCAAGTTCAATTAATTGCCTCTCTTTCACTTTTCTAATTGGCTTACCATTAAGTAGTTCTGGCATACATTTTAAAATTTAAGATAATGGAAAGATAATTCCAAGGAAATAGGATAGGTAGAGAGAGATTCATTCACAAAATGCCTGCCCTTAAGGATTAAGCTAGATTATATGTGGGTCATCAGTTGGGTCCTTTCAGTTCCTGGCAGCAACCAAGAAAAGGGAAATATTAAATATTATACAATTTAGTATCTGTAAATCTAATGTAAAATTGAGCAAGTTATTTAGAGAGAAAAAAACACAGGCATTCTTGGTGCTAGGACACATTTCTCCTGATAGTCCTCATAAATAAGAAGCTCCGCTTTTAGCAGTACCCTGTTCAGAGTGATGTGTTTCATAACCACTTCCTATAAGCAGCGGAGGCCCAGTCTGTAAGGCCTGCCCTGGGAAGGCCCAGCAGACTTTTCCCTCCCCTTGGTTAAGTCTCTGCCTAGTACCTGCGTCTCTTAAGTAACTGGCACACCTGGAGGCAGTCACTTCCCCCCCTACCTCAGGTCACATCCACATCTGGTGTGGACACACCTTCTCGCCACCCCAGCCTTGATAAGTCCTGGGCCAGGGGTGGTTCAACCTTTTTGCTGGCCTCGTGGGCTTTGAACTTGACCAGAGGCCAGCCAGCAGTTTGGAAAATAAACTTTTCTCTGTGCCTGAACAGCAACCTATTAGTTTACCTAACACAGTCTTTGGTCAAGAATACACAAGTCACTGGGTTTTGTAAAAAGCTTTCAAGGTCTATTTTCAGGTGAGGTTGGTGAAATCAGATCCCCTTCTGAGAAATATAGCCTGTACACACATCATTCTTCTACAAAGTGTAAGGACTGGGCACACAGAATTTGACTAAGTTTTCAAGTAACAGTCACTTGAAGCTAGAAATTCCTTCTGTAGAGTGGACAAACTTCCGTTTAGAATATGTCCTCTATAGCAAAGCATGTTAGCCCTCATCAAAAACATTGCCCTGGTTTTATGGAAACCTTGACACACTACTCTTGGTTAAGAGGTTACATTAGCCTGACTCTTAGACTGGTAAGATTATCTTGTTATCAGCCATACTTCTAAGGTCTTTGGCTTTACATATTATGAAAGGACTTTTCTAAGAGTAAAATAGTGATTGAAATGCATCAGTATTTGTTTCCCAAACACTTCCCTTCTTCTGGCCCACACCTTTTAGAAAGTTGTGCTTCCCTCTATCACAAATACTCTATTTGTAGTTGAGATGTAAAAACCATAGTACTACATCTCTTTGACCACAATTGATTGGCCAAGGGGTAGCATGTGATTCAAACTGGGCCACTTGGATTTGAGATTTTCAAGCTGGAGGTGGGGGGGGGGAGAGAGAGAGAGAGAGAGAGAGAGAGACTTTCTCTTCTTCCTTCATGATAATATATAGGCACCTGGGGAGTTGTTGGTAGCTATGTTCTCAGCTATCTATAATTAGGCCGCCTATATGCAGGAGGAGTCGACTTCTACAAAAATGTTTGCCTGGAAACATCATGGCCCTAGATTCTGTGAGGGGTGGGAAACTTCTGGCCCACGGGCTGTGTAAGACCTATGAAATCATTTGGTACATAATGGGAAACCCACCTATATTATTAACATACTTTATATGAATTGTCTGGGGCTGTCTCCTCATATTGATAATTTTGTATGCTCCCTAAATAATGTTATAAGTATCCAAAAGACCCTGGGCAGAACAAAAGTTTCCCTATCCTTCCTTCTATCTAAAGAATCTCTTGGAATTTTCATAACCCTCACATTGCCAGATAAATATCAATTTCTGTTACTTTCAAACTAAAGTCTTGACTAGTGAGTGAATTCTTCTACTCTTCCCAAAAATCATTCCCCAAAAGCTGGCAAACTCAAGTAAGCCAACACTTTTGAGTTTCCTCTGGGAGTACTTCGTATGCATTCCCCAAAGAGGGCATGTTTGGTTGGCAGGTAGTTTGATGTGATAGTTTATTCTCAAGAAGTGTACAAATAATAGAATGGAGAAGAGGAACAAATTCCCCCTGGCCCAAGTGTCAGCTTTGGCCTCACAGTCTACCATTTCTATCTGACATGTAGCACAGCTTTACTGTGCCACCCAATAGAATCACAGAGCTCCTTGACCTTGAACTTTTCTAACAAGTGTTTAATCAAGGATTGTTTGGCAGAACAGTTATATCTGAACCAGTCAACCTAGTGTTTTTATAATCATTGTAAACTGGGACAAACTCTCCTTAACCACTGTATGTCTCCAACTTTGAGCTATAAAGTGAAAATAAGGGACCATATTTTTGGGGTTTCATTACTTGACTTACTTTAAAATATGGGGATGCATGCTTTAAGAATATGAGCTGTAATCCAAGCAAATGCATTTTTAACTTACGTAAATAACAGTTGATAAATGGGACCTAGATCTTTGTCATCTGCTAAACTTCATTGATTCTAAGTTTCTGCTTTCCCAATGAAACACCTCTGGTAATAGAATGTGATTGACAGTGGATGGGGTATGGTAATTGGCAGCATGCTTGCTTTCCTGGTCATATGTAAAATGATAGAACGTCATAGTACTTTTGCTTTAATATAATATTGTATTAAATCTGGAAAGCATGTTTTAGTTGTCATGGTATTTTCAAAGGGGTTACTTCCTTTTGTCCACATCCTAAAAACTGATATAGAAAGACTTCTGAAGTTTGGGAATAGGCATTCATATCCCAGGGGCTATGTGCTAGGACAAGGCATTCTATAATGCCATCCAGGGTTTGGAAGAATACATTAGACTCTGAGCAATTCTGGATCAGAAGCATAAATAACCAGAGCCCTAGCCACCACACATAGATAGTTGCCCTCACTACTTTCAGGCATATCTAAAAAAGACTGATGTTGAGAGAGAGGGAGAAGGAACAATGGAAAACATGAAAGGGTCAATCAAGAATTTGGTAAGAAGCTGGAATATGCCTCTTCTATCAGGGTTGAACCTTGCTGTCATCTTTTAGAGTCCCTTTGTTAAGCCCCAGTAAAAGCAATGAGATTGGTGAATCTCAGGCTACATATGAAACGAGTACTTGGAGCTCTTTCTCATTGATCATGTGTATCCTTCAGCCAAAAACTACTTCTGACAGCCACAGCAAACCCACACAGTCCACGAAGCAAAATACTTGGGCTACTCCTTCAGCATAGCCTAGTTCCTTTATCATTTATGCTCTGAACTCAACATACTTTCCTATTTCATATCCCATGCCATAATGGCTATTCATTGTCCTTTAGAATATGCCTAATTTTTGTCATCCTGTCCGTAAAAACCAACCAACCCCAATGTTACTTTTCTCTTTTACATTCTACTCATAGCCTCACTAACAACACAACTTTTCTCCATCAGAAATAAACTGTCTCCAAATTCTTACAATGTTCTCTCAATTCTACTTTTGAACCAGATATAAATTTGTTCTCCAACACTAGAGTATAAATGATATGATATTTAATTGTTTCCTCCTAAATAAAGTTATGCTAATAACTTTTGGGGGTTATGAGGGGAGGTACTCCTGGACCAGAGGCTCTGTAGTAGGCATGGACAAAATGCTTGAAGACAAAGAGTCTTGGAGCCAGTATGACAGGATTCAAATGCTGCCTCTGCTACTTTCCACCCATGTCAGACCTTGGATAAGATCCCTAACTTTTTATCTGCTTCATTAGTATCATCTATGAAAAGGGGATGATAATGATGCCAACCTTGGAAGGATTCAAGAAAATAACACATGTGAAGAACTCATTACAGTGCTTTCCCAGTCATAAGCTCAACTGATGTCACTTATGATTATTGGGCTTCCCTTCTGCTCTAGTTTGGATCTTACACAGTACCAAGGACTTCTATAGTACCAAGAAAATAAGAAGTGAACCCAGTCCACTATCTCTGGCAGCCTTCATCACTACAGACCCTTTTTTTTTTTTTTTTACCATAACCTACCACAGTGAGGCTGGAGCCCATCTTCCTCCCCAGGCCCCAAACATGGGGACTTGATCATCAATACACATGCACATGGGTCACTCTTTCAGAATTCTTCTTACATGGCCCAGGAAGGACAGCACAGAAATAGAACAAACTTACTGATCATCAGCCCAAACTTTGCCTTTTGGCCACTTGTCATGTATTTCAGCCCATGTGCCAGCCATGATTTCTCCTTCTGAGTAAGTCCCACCTAAGTCCCTGCTGACCCTACAGGGTCAGCCTTTAGTAGGGGACATTATGCTTGTATTCTTTTGCTACTCCTACACCAGAAGAAATGAATCTCAAATGATACCCTGGCACATCTCTGTTACAGTTTGGATTCATGTGTTTCTCTCTCTGCCACTAGACGGTAAGCTCTTTGTGGGTCATATGTACATCAGATCCATCTCAGCACTGCCTCAGGGATCTACACTCAGGGTCCCTATTCTGAGTGTTCACAACAGAGAACATGGCAAGTCTGGCTGAATACTCTAGTTCCCCTTTCCCTGTGAGTACCCCATCCCCTTCCAGGCCTCTGGCAATAAAATGATACCAAATGCACAGAGATGGTGGCTAAGATAGACAGGCTTCTTTGGTTCCCTAATCCAACCTTAAATCCAAGGAGTATTGCCTGCCATCAGTCCCCCTCCCCTTCCTCATCTCAACTTAATGAGCAAATAAGGAAAGAAAATTAAAGCTAAAAAAATTAAACAGCTTTAGTTAAGATCAATAGAGTTCTATAAAGCTCTGGGCTGTGGTATTGAGTGAGTGCAGTCATCCCCTGCATACTGCATGTTAACTTAACTTGTAAGAGAAATATGCTCCCTCTCAGCTTTGCACCCTCTCCTCCATTATGATCGAGGAAGCTGGGAACACAAATTAAAATAATGTTGATTTAGTTTTTCAAGGGAGTGCCCAGGAGCATTTTCTGCACCGCCAACTGAAAAGTCTAGCTCAGGCTGTAGAAAACCTCCCTTTGCACAATACAAAGAGAATATGTGATTCACCAGAGTTCTATGCATTGGTGGATTTTCATTTTGTTTTAGAGGGTCCCCCCCCCCTTTGGATTTCAAAATTTCAAATGCCAACTTGAAATTTTCTTCTTCAGTCCATGGTTGCTGTTCTACTGTGGCAAACCTGACTCCTTAGTCATCATCTGTAGCAGCATGGGGTCTGAACACATGTAGGTGAAGCAGGTGGGGGAAGCAGGCTGCTGGCAGCAGGTACAGTGTGAGGCACTGTGGCTTCTTGGTTTAGGTTCCCTGAGGGACAGAGAGTTGGGGAAACCAGCTCATCAGTGCTACTCTTGATAATTCTGTCACCTCCTCAAGTTCTGCAGCCATGGTACTTTTATTCCACTGGGGAAAAACATCCCAGAGAAAGAGAGTCAAGGCTTAAAGCAGGGGTAGTGGAATCAGACACACCTGTGTCCAGACCCAAATCCCACAACTACCTATTTGCACAGTTTTAGTCAATGAACAACCTCTTAAACCTCAGTTCCCCATCTTTGAAGTAGAAATGATATTACCTCCCTTGTGTGACATTGAAAATTAAATGAATAAAGCCTGTACAAAAATAATGGGTAGCACAGAGTAAACACTCATTTAATGTTGGCTTCCTTCTAAAGGGACAGCCCTGAGAATGTGAAAACAGACAATGGCAGAATTCTAAATTCATTTCTGATTCTGTAGTACTTAACACATCACAAAAATAACTGAGTGACTGAATTAACAACTGATCAGAAAGATCCAGGCAAACTTGTTCTAACTTTTTCATGTTACAAAAATAGCTTGTTTTCAGTATAGAGAGTACTTTAAAACTCATTCGTAATCAAAGAAGGAAATAAAAGTCAACCAGACTCTTCCCAGCTACAAATAGTTACCATTACCATTCTGATATATAGGCTCATGGGTATTTGTCAATATATGTATGTAAATATAAATATTAGTTAATACAAAACAGGACCATCCTAAACTACTTTTTATGTGACCTATTTTGTGTATTTAACAATGGATCATGGTGATCTTTGCATGTCATTCAGTGACTTTCTACTCTGAGTTTTTAAGAACTGAACTAAATTTTTTTAAATTCCTAGTTTACTTCAAAGAGTAAATTAGAGTGGCTCTGTGGATCAAGTGGTAGAGTGCTGGCCTTGAACAAAAGAGCTCAGGGACAGCATCTAGACCCTGAGTTCAAGCCCCAGGACCAACCAAAAAAACAATAACAACAAAGAGTAAATTAGTATATTTAGGCTATGTGATGCTTTTGTGAATAATACTACAAACATACATCTCTAGATCTGATTATTCTCTAAAACTAAAATTCTGTAAGCCATATTGCTGGGTTAAATTCTGAAATCTACTAGAACATAAGATGAAAATAATGGAATTGTGCAAACCATCCTCACCTACAATATTCAGAGGGACCTGACCACCCTTCTAGAGAAAATGAGGCTCCGATCCAGCCCAGGCTGTAATGGAGAATTAGAGATGACCTTAGGAGTGGCCAAGCCTGGCCACCCCATTAGAGAAGAGGGAGAAGAACTGGGCCAGAATTCCATCACCTATGTCTCCTTGACCCCAGGCAAGTACATTAATCATGATGAGCCTCTGAGAACTGTGTAAAATAAAGATAATGACCATTTTCCAAGTCCTTGGAGGGGAGGATATCTGTAAAAATACTTTGCAAACAGCAACTGAAATTGGGGTGGGTCTGCTCTGGGGCAGCTCAGGGAAATTGAGCAGTTTACACAAACCTCCTGAGACCATCTTCTCAGTGTGTGGCTTTGAGCTTTTGTTTGAAATGAAGTGAATTCCCAGAACATTAGGCACACCCACGGTCAAATGTAAGTGCAGAACACACCCAAGCCTAGGGTGCTGGGAATCCAGGCCCCTCTCTATCAGGGCCACTTACTCTGCCTTCTGCCTTCTTTCCCTCCCTCCCTCTCTCCTCCTTTCCTCCTTCCTTCCTTTCACCTGTGCAATCAACTGTATGTAAAGAAAGTAAATCACTAACACCACATTGCAGGCCCCCAAAGCAACCACCTAGGACACTCCCTGATTCCATTTAATGGCTTCTGTTGGAGAGAGAAAGAAAAGAAACAGACAGGCATATTAGCTACTTTTATTTTCAAGTCTTTTAGGACATCAGCGGTATTTCCTGATACCAAAGAACTTCAGGGAAAATGAGTAAAGCTGGGGTATCCATCTGTCGGGTGCTCACATTGAGGATGGGATAGGGATGGGGTAGGGGTCAGAAGAACCTAGGACCAGCCAAAGAACAGAGCAGTTGTCCATTCTGGTTTGCCTAGGCAATAAAGCTCTGGTTTGGACTGGAGTGCAATTTATTTGGTTCTAACAAAGCTTGTTTTGCCCACTGTGGGGCGGGGGAGGGAGGGGGAATTTAACTGTAGTGAGGATATAGGTGGAAAAATGTAGTCATTTTCTGGCAGGGATGGAACACTTCCTGTGTGCTCAGGACAGGGCTACACATCAGGAATGAAAATGTGCAAAAAGAAGCATCCTTCCCTAAAAGCATTCTAGAGCTTAGAACTGTGGTCAAAGAGGGTTGTATGATCTGCTGAGTATTTCACTGCCCTAAACTTTATGAAAATATACCTCCCAAGAATTCAAATGGTGCCAAAAAGCAAGTTAGAAGTTAAATGATAAGTTATAAATGTAAGGAGCAGCGTGTCTTACAGAAATTAGATGATTTTTATGAGGAAAATGAATAAAGAAGCCACAGGATAGTACTGGACATCTACAGGTTTCCTCAACAGAGTCTCCTTGGAACCACAGAGCTGTGGATACCAAGGGTTTACTACAATGGAAGTGGAGATGTTAAGTGACTTGGCCAAGGTATCACAGCAGTTCAGTGGCCCAGTTGGGATCTGAAACTGGCTCTAGTTTCTGAATGAACTCCTAGAGTATCTCTTTGTCTTATATAAACTGGATACAAAGAATGAACTAAAAATTTCAGAACTGATTTTAGTCATCTCTTAGCATGTGATTCAAATATGTATGCCACCAATTTTTAGAATGTTATGGCAGTGAATGCTCATTGTAATCTCAGCTTTCTGTCAGCTGAAATTCCACACACAATAGCTTAAGTTACATATATAAATCTCATAGAACATTGTCAGCCATTCATCAGCAATAACTGGAAGCTTTAAGGCTAGAGGGCTCATGGTTTAGAAAGGAGAAGAATGGCCAGAAAATCGACCATGATAATGTATGCCGATTTATGTCAGGAATTCCACAAATATTTATTGGACATCTATCATATGAGCTGTCAGGGCTGAGCAGATAGTGCTCAAGCTGAACAAGCTCAAGGTCTCTACCCCATGGGAAATCCCTGCGACTAGATGGAAGAGCACCCATTAGACTCTTAAACTTAAAAAAAGTTTGCAGTGACATTTGTGTATGGTTCTGCTACATGGCAGAAGTGGGGAAATTTCCATTTTGCTTTGTGTGCTCATGCTGTGGTCTCTTAGGCAGCTGCATCCAGCTGGATACTCAGCTGGAGAACTGTCTGCAAAGGGCTGGCTCACGCATGGGTGTCAGCTAAGAGCCGGTGTATCCTGAGTTTCCATCACATGGCCTCTCTTTCTCCCGTAGTCTACACTGGCTTCCAAAGACTGTCCTAAGAAGAAGTCCATTAAACAAGCTTGTCTCTAGTTGCTAACGTCTCATTGGACAAGCAAATCCCACATTGGCCAAGCCAAGGGTTTACATAGAAGGGGGTCTTCACTAGGTATATTATGAGGCAGGAAGTGTTGGAGAACACATGTTGTCAAACAGTCTACCTCAGAATTTTTCTATGATGTCTGACCCTCTCACTATATTCCCAACTGACTGAATTAGCTCTGTTCCTGGCACCCACCCCAACAGAAGCTTACCCAATAGGAAGCCATGGGAGAGAGGCCCCGAGTCAAAAGGGGAAGTGTCTCCTTTAATCAAATAATAGATTTACTTCTATGTTATTACATATTGACATTAATTTCCAGAGGCACCAGACAGTTCTCCTGTCTTTAACTGCCATGTTCTCAGCACAACTTCATTCTTTAGCGGGGAATCATTCTTGCCTTGCTGCACATATGCAAACCTTTACTGGTCTTACGGAGGTCTTGAGGGCAGTTCACAAGGAGTTAAGTCAATGTTTGGGGGCATCTTGGAGTGCAGAAAAGCATCTTTCCTGTGGGTTGGTCAAGAACATTCTTACATCTGGGAAGGGAAATCTCTGGAGAGGGAAGGGAGGGAGAAGAGCTAGCAGATCACTGGGAGTACAGCTGACATAGATCAGAGGGTGGGAAGATTGTGTGGGGTAGAGGGTGAGAAGCAGCTTCCACAAGCAAATCTCGACCCCACAGTGTGCTCATCATCCCAAATTTCTCCTTTATCACTTGTCAACCAGTTCTTTCTTTCAACAAAGGGGCTCAGTGAACTCAACTGCCAATGAAAGGTTCCTCTTTTTCCTAGCACATCATTTCCCCAAGGCAATGAATATAGAATGATCTGCCTAATTGAAGGTGGCAAAGGGCCAGAAATATAGTGGGGGGAGAGGAATGTCGATCTATCCAAAAATTCTTATTCCATCACATAGGTATGCATAAGTTAACCAAGCAATGAAACATACATTGGTCTCATTCCATTGGCTGGGTTCAACCATGGTTAACAAACACTTGTATTGTTTTGTAAGTTCGATGATTTCTACAGGTACATTTATAGAGAGACTGAGTGGGCTGAGCAGGAGCTCGCTGACTTTGAGTCAAGATTCTGGCATTCAAACTGGGAAAAAGTGAGTTAAGTAGCTCTCCTTACAAACAGACTTTACTGGTAACTGTGGTTTTGAAGAAGGATAAGAGGTGACACCCATCTGCATGATCAGAATTGTTTTGGGGAATATTAAACTGGCAACAATATCTAGGTGGGTGATCTAATAATAATACTAGTAAATTCCTTGAATCCTAACAGCATCAGGATGACCCTGTGCTAGGTACTTGATGTGGACTCCCCCATTCCATCCTCACATATCTGTGCAGTAAGGTATTATTTCCGAACTGTGAAGATAAGGAAATTGAAGTCCAAGAGATCCAGACATTTGCCCAAGGGTTAAACTGCAAATAAGTAGTAGAGTCAAGATCAAATTCAGATCCGTCTGACTCTAAATCCCCTGCTTCTATCTGTTCAGAGGCTATTACAATTGCACAGATAAGAGATAATGAAAGGCCCAGCCAGGGCACGGAGGCAAACACAGTAAAGAAAACAGTAGACAGAAGATCTGTGGCGGAGGAGGAAGAGAAGGGATTCTGTGCAGACCTGAAGGAGGGACAGATGGCCCTGGGGTATTTCTGAGTCTTCCTGTCTAACCTGCAGCAGGCATTTAACTGTATTTGTCCTGGAGCTGAAAGGAGAAGGAGGGTGGAAGGCGTTGTCCAAGGAGGAAGGCAGCTTTTCTAGTGGTAACTTCATTGTTTTGCTTTGCTCTAGACAGCTGATGAAATGTATGCATCTGATAGGCGGGGAACAAAATATAATCATCCATTTGCTCCACTTATTTAAACTCATTTCTACATTTGTGCACTCAGCCATTCAGGAAATACAGGTGGGGAGGGTGGGTGGCAGAACAAGGAAACAAGAGATCCTGGAGAAATCATGCATTGTTATTTTATTGTAACAACACTATCCTAAAAATAACCTCAGACTAATCACCCAAAGAGAGGCCCAGTTCATCCACCCCTTTTGAGTGTTGACACTTAGGAGAGTGCCCTGACATTAGTCATCTCAGAAACATTGATTGCCTGGCTCCAGACTCTGGGTCCATGTATGAGATTTGCGACCTCAAGCAAGTCCTTTCCATCTTGGTGCCTCCAATTATTTATCTGAAGGACAAGGATAGTAATGGCATGCATTTTACTGAGTTGTAAGATCAATGAATTATATGCAGAAGACCTAAATCAGTATGCTCCATCAATGCTGCTAATATCATTATCAGTACTGAGCTCCTGTTCCCATTGGAAAATGCTGTCTTGTCTCAGCCCCTAGAATTGGCAGGCAGGGATGCCTGGGTTGTTAGACCTAGAGTTTTGCTAGGTAGAAGCCTAATCTCATTGATTGGAATAATTATGCGCAAAGTTCACTGAAGCTGCTTGTTTCCCATCTTTTTAGCGCTTCCTATGATGCAATTTGTCTCTGTGCTCATACCAAGTCTGGGTTGGTCTCTAGAGGCCATAGCTATGAAGACAGCTCCTTCCTCCTAAGGGACTCTCACAGACCCCTGATTTGCTCCCATAGGTTGTGTTGAGAAATGCTATAGTGGCTTCTATTTCCAACTCCTCTGGCCATGTCAGCCTAGGGATGCTTCAAGAAAGTATTCAGACTCCCTGCAAAGGCAATAAGGTAATTTGGTAACTCTGACATTTGTGTCAGTGGGTGGAGTAATCCTGGAAGTTCTCCTCAGTGATCCTTCCTCTCCTGAGACTTCTAACATTAATTCCATCTTCCTCCTCAAGTCAATACATTGCACTACTTCCTCCATCCAACCAGGGAGGTCTCTGCCAAGACAGTCTCTTCAGTGAGCTTTTTACCAGCATCCCTACTTCCTAACTCTAGGAAAAAGAGGAAGTTCGAAGTTTCTCTCCTGACCATTGTTAATCAGCCTTTCTCTTTTTTTTGAATTTAAACTTGGCTTGATCTTCCAGTTTTGAGCAAGTCATGGACACATTGTTCAAGAAGTTTCATCCTCTGATCTCTTACCCTCTGTCTACTGAGTCCTTTCTACCTCTCCTTTATTGGCAATATACCCTATAGAGGTCTTCCTTCCTTCCTTCCTTCCTTCCTTTCTTCCTTCCTATCTTCCTTCCTTGCTTCCTTGCTTGCTTGCTTCCTTCCTTCCTTCCTTCCTTCTTTCCTTCCTTCCTTCCTCTTTTCCTCCCTTCCTCCCTCCCTCCCTTCTTCCCTCCCTTCCTCCCTCCCTCCCTTTTTGTCATTGCTTAGTCTCAGTCTTCTCTCCCTCATGTTCTGGTTCACTTCCATTTGATGCAAACAGGAAATATTTGTGCACAATTCGAAAGGCCTTCCTTGACCCCAATGACTCTCACACATCACTTCCTTTTCAAGAGTAAACCTTTCGGTCTAGAAGTGGTCATCCCTTGCTTCCACTTTGTCACATTCCACTGTGTCTTTAAAGTCTTCTCTTACTGGTTTCTACCACAGAACTCTAATGGAAATGTTCTCTCAAAGTCCACAGAAAAAGCCTGACCTCCAAACCACACAGCCACTTCCTAATTCCTAACCTTCCACAGCTTCTAGAGCAAGTCCTTCACTGAGCACATAAAATTTCCCTGAAACCTCACCTCCCTTTTCTTCCCCTTGCTTCCCTTCTATAGATCTACTACTGTTCTACCTGCTCTCTGTCTGTTACTCTTGGGCTTATTACAAGGCTTTCGACTCTTTTCCCATAATCCCATGTCACAGCTCAATGATCTTCCCTAGGCCAGTGAAACTCCAGTGGAGAGCTGCCTCCAGGAAAGTTCCTCTTGGTGTCTGATAACCCAGTCAAACCAAGAAGGTTCATTCTTCTGACTTGGCACTAGCCCAGTCAACTTTCCCTCCTAACATCTGTATTTCTCTCAGCACTAGCAGAGATTTGAGTAACTCTGGCCCATAGTGCAGACTCACCAGTGCTTAGAGCCCTTGCTCTGATTTCCAGGGCTTTAAGATTTATGGATTTGTCCCCTATGGGCTTCCTTTCCTTTCCCTCTGTCATCACTGCCATCCATCCAAGGGCTCTGCATTTATGCCTGGATGATCACAAACTGACTTTGCTTTCCTCAGACTATCCCAAATGGGCTCCATTTAGACATGAATTCTGCCTTTGGTGGCTAAGGAATGATTTCAGGCATTTCAGTCTCACTTCACCAAAATTGTCAACACTTGGAGTAAGGGACAGGACCATCTGCAGCCATTCAAGCACTGAATCATATCAACAACAGGCACAACAAATACTCTGGAACTGCCTGTTACTAGTGAACTAACCTTAGCAGGAGCTCTCTAGTAGTGGTTGTTTCCTGATAAATACAAGGATGGTACACCCACCCATGTGAATCATCCTCCCCCTCCCTGGAGGAAGCAGTTCCTTCACTTCCCATCCACCTCCAAGCTCACGACTCTGCTCAGTCTTTGTGTTCCCTAGTTTCTCTTCTCACGTCTCACCCTCCATCCAAGTGTTTTCTGGTGCTGACTTGGTCCTTTCTAAAGGCAAAAAAAAAAAAAAAACTATGCTAATTCTGCAGGGTGAATGGAGAAGTGTATGTGAAAGCTGGGTATCACGCCAGGTGCTGGCTACTCAGCAGGCTGAGATCTGCGGATTGAGGTTGGAAGTCAGCTGGGGTAGGAAAGTCTATGAGACACTTATCTCCAGTTAACCACTAAAATGTGGGAAATGGAGACGTGGCTCAAGTGGTAGATTGCCAGCTTTGAGTGGAAAAAGGCAAGCCTGAGCCTGAGGCCAGAGTTCAAGCCCCAGGACTGGTACAAATAATAATAATAATAAATCATCCACTGGCCAAGTGAGTCAACATTCATGGCATATGTTTGTATTCCACTAGCCATCCTCTAATGCAAAGTTTAAAACAAGTTGTATCTTTTTAAATATTTCTTTTCTTCAATTGGGAAAAAATGAATATCATAAGGAAGAAAATTAGAGTTAGAAAGTTCTTAGTTTTTCTGCCATTAGCTAAAAGAAAAGAAAAATCCATTAAAGACAAATGTGCCCATGAGTCCCTGGAGGTGATTAAGCAGTCACGCTCCTTGTCCTCAGGGGGGTCATTACCTTGAAGAATGGGGCAGACTCACAGCTCCTATTAATGGCTCCTATTGACTGTATCTGTTTTCCCAATCCCTTCTCTTAAGGACATGGCTGGCTCCCCAAGGCTACCAAGCTCTGTACTTCTCACCCAACCTTGATGGCCAAAGTCATCATCTCTGGGGTGCACAGAATGCTTGAAACCAGGCTCAACCTTGACCTCAGAGTGTGGGTGAACCTGTAGAGAGTAACCATTTACAGAAGGTGAAAACAGGGGTGTGAATGACTTGGAACAAGACCACTTGCCTTAGGTAGGGCTCTAGTAGGTGCCCTAGGTTCCAGTAAACTGAGAGGAAATAGAAAAGCCAGCAAACCAGAGATAGCATGGCTAAAAGGAACTCCTGCTTTGAGAGAAGGGTTGACAGGTGAGGGACTTGAGCTAAATTATTTGTCTGTGTGTCTTAATTTCTTCATCTAAAAATTATTTTCCTTGCATGGCTGCTGTAAGGATGAACCATTGTCAAATCTGAGTGTTTATTTTGTGTCAGGCACAGTTCCAAGTATTTACATCCATTAAATCATTTAATCTTTTTAACAAACCTCTGACACAAATTATATATCATCTTTATTTCACATGTGAAGGAATCAAGAAACAAAGGACCACGAGCAATTGATCCCTGAAGCCATTCCTCCTAATGATTTGAGTCAAAAGATGAGACCAGCATGGAGGAAAAGCAAAGGCAGTACAACTGGGGCATTACCACTGGAAATCAGCCAAAGGTCCCCCTCTGAATGGATAAGTCACACTCTGTATTTTCCTTCTTTCCCTTAATACAGCTGTGTGTGTGTGTGTGTTTACGTGCGAGTGTGTTTTATGTACGTTTATATGAGTGCATGTTTTAGTGTTTGTTAGTCCATGTTTTGAATGTGTGAATGTTTCTGTGAGTGTGTGTATGACAAAAACAAGTACAACAAGGACTTAGAAGCTGCTTTTGCTAAAAGCATTGACCTGCGCCAGAAAATGTGCCAAGGCTAACAAGAAGAAGAGAAAAACTCAGCATCTCTGCTTCTACTTTGCATGTATCATCTTTGCTCTGAGCCATTCTCATCTTGAATTCCAGGAAGGACAGGACTGAAGGAGAAACATCTTGTGACAACAGTAGAAACGACCACCCAGGTAGGTTTGCATGAAAAGGCCTGGCCTGACCATGTCTGAGATAATGATCAACAGGGCCACAGCTTTGACCAGGAATGAATTATGCCAATTTCTCACCTCTGTCTCAGTTTCTCTTCCATTTAACTCGAAAGCTTATGTTGGTACCCAGTGAATGGGCTGAATGCATCCTCTACCTCTTCCCTCCCACAGACTGGTGTCTTAATAAAATCCCCTGTTCTCTGCTCTTCACATTCATATCTTTAATCAGAATATTAGGTTAAGCAGCTAGACCTGGCATGTTGGACCCTCTGGAGTTGAGTGGCCCCTGTTCCATCATGCCTGCCCGCCTGCCTTCACATAGAACCTGAACCCTAGACAAGTTTGTTTATCCCCTATTCCCTCAGCTCACTACCATCTCATGTATTGTAAACTAGCTCCATTGGCTCTGTTTTGTACTTTGAAGGCTCTGGTTAGATCTTGTGGGTGAAAGAATTCCAGTGCTTTATAAAAACCTTATTGTCTGAGGATGAAGGTGATTCATATTATCTATCAAAAGGATAATTTTAACCCATCAGACTTAACCAACCACTCATGCATTTTTTTAAGTACTTAGGTTTGAACTGAGTCTTATGCTTTCTAGGTAGGAGTTCTACCACTTGAGCCACATCCTTAGTTCTGTTTTAGCTTTATTATTTTTTTTCCCCAGTTAAGATCTTGAGTTTCACCAAGGATGACCTTGATCATCCTATCTATGGCCTCCCCACGTAACTGGAATGACAAGTGTGCACCACCACACTCACGTCCTTGATTGAGATGAGGGAGGGGAGAATCTCACTTTTGGTCGGTGCTGATCTTGAACCATGATCCTCCCAATCTTTGTCTTCTAAGTAGCTAGGATCAAAGACTTGAGCCACTGGATGCAGCACAAGAAAACTTAAACATTAGGACAGCAACTAGTTGGAGGTAGCAGATATGAGAACAGATAGCTTCATTTATTCAGCAGACACTTAGGAAGTGCTGACTGTGTGCTAAGATTAGAAGTTGCCATGGGCTGTCCCAGTTCCCTGGGGGGTGTCAGCCTAGGGGAGGACAAACATGATGTGATGTAGGTAAGAGAGTTAAAGTAGCTGATAGCAAGACAAAAAGGATATGGGATGCTGGTACGCCAGCCGTGTAAAGCAGTCCTCAAACCACAAGAATGCCTGTGTGATCACGTGCTTCTCCAGCAGCCCTGCTGGAAACACCACCACAGCCTACTTCTAGAAGTTATCCCCTTAAGCTTTCTGAGGACTGACCTGAGTCTGCTCTGCATCCCAATGTAAATGCAGAGATAAAGCCTGACATCAGCCTTTTATTTACATTTGTTCCCCCAACCCCACAATGGAATTTGTAGTGGATTCAGAACTACAGACATGCACAATACAAGACACAATAGATGGTCCCTGGGGCTCCCCTGCTGACAGAGCAATGGCTGGAGTTGGGGATCAAGGCCAGCCCTCCTCTCCTGGCTTTGTTGGAAGATGTGGGGCCAGAGTCCAAGGTTCCTTCCCTCTGAAGACATGGAGAGGCCTGCATTCTATTGCTGCGGCCTGTTTATATAAGCCCCTCCCATCCCAGTACACCTCTGCTCTTGAGGGCTGCCCTCTTTTCAAGGGGCCTCTGAGCTGCAGACTTTGAGGCTGAGCACTTGGGCCCTTCTGAGAATAAACCAGCCTTGAACTCCATCTCAGAAGGGGCTGGGTGCAGCTTGGATGCATTTCCTCAACAAATGGAGCTATGAGCCGGGTGGGGGCTTGTCAGGGGTAGGGTGGATGGACAGGAAGGATCTCAGGATTCCTGCCTGCCGCTCTCCCTTGGCTCTGCCTCCCCTCATCACCCCATCCTGAAACCAACAGCACTTCATTTCCATCAAAATATGAACCAAGAAAGAGTGTTGGACACACACGGTAATGAAAATCCATGATTCAACTATGCATTCATAATTATTTCATAAATAAATGGCTTCTGGGAGAGGCACATTTGTCTCCCGCCACTGAGCGTATGTCTTTCATTAATGCACCCTGGGCCTGCACAGGGCTGGCCCAAGAGCGCCCCTTCACCCCCCACCTGCTCTCCATCACTGTCCACCACCAGGTTTTTGTGGTTCCGAGAGAGCTGCAAGCCCCACACTTCTGCGCAAGACTGATGGCTCGTCAATAACATTAGGCAGCATTACGGGCTGCATCTGGGTAAGCAGAATCAATACAGCCAAGTAAAAAGTCTAATAAGTTGACATGGCCGTCCTCGGCAGGGCTCACATTACAAGAAATGAGTTTTCTTAAGGAATCAGCGTCAGGATTGCTTAGGTGCCCCATGCCCAGACGTCCTGACTAAGATTTATAGCTTGGTGTTTAGCTGGTAGAGCAAGGTCGGCATGGAGAAGTGAAATGGTAACTGGGGTTAACTGCAAAATAAATGAGAGATCTGGGCCACTCTCCTGGTAGCCAGTGAGCTGCTAGACTGGGAAAGGTTTGGTGTGACCATCTTCCCCAAACGCAAGTTCTTGATCCTGGTCACTCCTGACCTATCCCCAAAGGGAGGGCTCTGCTGGATTCTGGATGGAAATAACTCCTTCTAGAAGGCTGCTTAGCACTTGGGGGCTACCACAGCTCCTTCCTAGTGACTTTGCTGGTGCCTCTACTTTGGCTGGGAAATAGGGAAGATTCAGCAGGTCTCCCCTGTGTTAACTGAGTTGCTATGGCTTCTTATTGGTGTAATTATTGGAAGGCAGCCCTGGGACACTGGAGAGGTAAGAGCATTTGCCATTTCTGAGACAACACTTGTGCCAGATTGTTTCTCTACAGATATACCATCTTCCTCCTAAAGCAACAGTCCAAAGTTACAAAGCCTTCAAGAGAATCCAAGAAGACATTGGAAAGGATTTGCCTCAAAAATCTTACATCTCATGAGCTCAGACAAGCTTTTCAGTTGGTAGGGGAAATTCAAAATAATAAGTAATGCATCTGATCACAAATATTTGGTAAAGGAAGTAGATGAAAACAAGTTCGCTAAACAATTGCATCAGCTGGGTGAGAAATTCATTCATTCAGGAAGTCATATGCCTGTCAAATAAACTAAGGACCTATATCTGCCTGACAGTGCCTGAAGTGCTGGAGTATAGTCGTGACTCCAATAGACCAAGCCCTGCCCACGGAACACTGGCATCCATCTGGGAGAATGGGCAACAGCAATGAAACAAGTGAATACCTAATTTCAGGAAAATGCTATGAAGAAAAATAAAGCAAGTGAAGGAAATGGAAGAGGTATTGCTTCTTTGGATAGGAATAATCATGAAAGACCTCATTGAGGTGTCAAAATTGAGCAAACATAGAAACCATGTACAAAGTCCTTATAACGCCTGTGATAAGTATGTGCCTGATACTTGGCATGTTCAGTGAAGAGCCAGGGGCTAAGGTGATTGAGCCAGAGAGATGGAGAGATGGGCCAGAGAGAGAACTGAAGGGCACAAGAACCAGAGTCTATAAGGCCGGGCGAAAAGTGGAGAATCGTCTGGAAGAGTGGAAGTAGGAAGACAAGGTGGGTAAGGAATGATGGGTTTAGGAGTAGAAGCTGGGACTATTTGAAAGCAGAGTGTGAGCTTTGTCTGTAGAGTTTGAGGCATGTGAAAGAGGCGCAGTGATGTGGTGACAGCTTTTGACCTGAACACCTGAATACCCATGGACCACGCTTCTGAGATGGGGAGCCGGTTGGACAGGTACATCGGTCACTGGGAACAACTGGAGGTGGAGTTGCAGCCTAGTATCTCAGTGACAACTAGAGGAGATGCTCTTAATTCAAGTCTAGGGCCAGGGAGAGTGTAGGCTGAAGAGACAAATTTGGAAGTCATCTTCAGGTTGATGGTGATGATGTTGAATAATCATGTGCCTAAATGTGATCAGTTAGGGAGAGAGCAGAAAGCACAGAGAAGGGAATAAGGACTACTACCAGCAGAGTAACCAGAAAGATAAGGAGGGTCCTGCAGAGGAAATAGGAAGGGTGTCAGCAAATAGCAAGGACTTGAAAGAAGGGTTTTGAAGTCACTGGGGAAGGTCAATTCGTTCCACTCAAAGGTCTAAGAGTTGCCTGTAAACCTTTCAGGATGAGGCAATTGCAACAGCTATACCCAGTTGTGAGAAGGGAAGATTTTCAGGGCAGACAAGGATGAGAGATCAGAGGAGGTGTGGGGAGGGAGAACAGAGGACAAGAGAAGAATCTCGAAGAACAATTTGGAGCCAGATCCTGGGTAACCATGAATGATCAAATGTGGAGGGGGAGATGGCAGCAAGTTCCATCCAAGTGAATTCATCAGCCAGCCCAGGCCAGAGACACTCCAGCATTCCCCAGTTCAGTGATTAACACCTGGTCCCCAGTGGAGAGCATTAGTCTAAGCTCTGAAAAGCAGGAAAAAATTGAACTGCCAACTACACAGAACAACTTCAATTTCTCTATCTACACATATCTCTACAATAAGATAAAGGGAGAGCCTCTTCAACAAATCTGTTCCATTTGCCAATGATGTATCTGATGAAATAAACACTAGCATATTGTGGGGTTTTTTTTCCTTTTCCCTCCAATATCTTCATTGATCTTGTACATTCGTGTTATGCTATGTTTTGAAGACCCAGCAGTTGTCAGCTCTATAGCAGCTTTGGCCAAAAGCAATCATGTACTGACCCTCGAAGAGACCTTCCTGCTTCCTTTGGGGAAAAGGAAGGCTCATGGAACAGTGTCTATGGGGAAATTAAAAATCAAAAGTATCTCAATGTTGTTTTGATTTGCATTTCTTTTATGGCTAAAGAAGCGGAGCATTTCTTCATGAGTCTATTGGCCATCCTTATTTCCTCTTCAGAGAAGTCTCTCTTTAAGTCTTTAGCCCGCTTATTAATCAGGCGGTTGTTTCTTTGAGGATTTGTTGTTGGGGGATTTAATTTTTTGAGTTCTAAGTATATTTTGTCCCTTGTATAGCTAGTGAAAATTTTCTCCCAATCCGTGGGCTTTCTATTGATCTTGCTTGGCATGTCCTTTGCCATGCAGAAGCTCTGCAGTTTCATGCAATCCCATTTGTCCAACCTTTCTTTGATTTGTTGTTTCTGGGTCTCTATTAAGAAAATTTCAGCCTATGCCAAGGATCCCTAGAGTTTCTCCTATTCCTTCCTGTAATGTTTTCAGAGTGTCTGCTTTTACTTTGAGGTCTTTGATCCATTTGGAGTT
>NW_012267269.1:2663558-2673589 GCF_000151885.1 Dipodomys ordii
ACCCCATTTGTTAGAAAATGGAAAGACTTGGAAAATTATATTAAGTGAAGTAAGCCAGGCCCAAAGAAACATAGGTTTCTTTGGTTTCTTTCCCATGGTTTCCCTTCTTTGCAATAACTAGTATACGTCTAGGCTAAGCAGAAAACATCAAAAGCTATGTACATATGACCATATAACATGCTGTTAAGTGAAATGAACCCCAAGATAGAGACACAAGTGGTTTCTTCTTTCTCGCTATTGTTTTTAATGTACTTATAATGCACTATGTGATTTTTTTTTGTTTCTGTTGTATGTTCTTCCCCCATGCTATAACCCCTGTTTTCACTGTATTTGATTCCATTGCCCTGCATGTTGTGTATACATTTTTCTAATTTGGGAAGGGAAAGGGAAATAACAAAATGCTGAACTAAGGATACAGGTTGACCCATTGTAACAATGATATGTACAAGATACTATGTTGAAAAGGAACTTTACAACTTGGGGTGGGGGAGGAGTTGGGGAAGTGGGGAGAGAAGGGATGGTAGAGGAAAAACAAAGGAGGAGGTAACAATGCTCAATAGAAAATGTGCTCATTACCTGATTCATGTAACTGTAACCCCTCTGCACAGCATCTTTACAATAAAAATATATATTAAAAAATCAAAAGTATCAGCGTGTAGCAAAAGGAAATGTGGCTGTAATGATAAGATCATTGCTGAGTGCTGATTCTAGTTAGGAATCCTGTTAAGTACAGAAAAAAAAATAACCCAAGAACAATGTTATTTACCTTCTACTTAAGAGAAAAGGCTCACAAAGGTTCAGTTATTGGCTTGGAAGTGTAGCTTTAGAAAAGAATGCAGAAACCTACCAATGGACTGTCTGCTCTAAACCTTCACCATTACCTTCTGGTTATCTGCAGAAGTGGTGGGTCAGAGGAAACACTATTGGGTAGACTATGGGGACTGGAGGGCCATGGATGATGACACTTCACTAAACCATGACATAGAACATGGTTGCTGTTCCTCAACAAAGAGTGTGCAGAGTACAGGCTACATATAAACCCCAAGAAGAACTGGACTCAACACAGAGCTGACCCTGACCCACACAGACTTTGTATGTGTTCAGATTACAATTTTTCAGACTACTTCCTTTGAGTCAGAAAATCCTCAGGCAACCTAGCTTCTGGTAGAATGGGTCACATAAACTCCATGTGCCAGGAACTTTTATGGTAATGACACCTCCATGATACCAGTAGTGTGAAGGTGCCTTTTACACATAGCCCACAAGTTCAGAGCACTGCCTTCACACGGGTCAATTCTGCAAGAAGAGGTTCTAAGTAACATCAATGTAGCTACTCTTCTTGTCCCCTGGATTCACTCTCCTTCACCCTGCCTTGCGTGTTGAGTGCGTTCCCCTTGGAGGATTGAGATTATGCAAAGAATACATGTGACTGCTTTTGTAAAATAAATTTCTGTGTATAGCAGAATACATTGTCAAGGTGGCTAGGTAAAACTAAACTCTTTCTTTCTTTAAGCAGGAAAAAGAAAACTCTACATGGTTCTATATCAACTTGTTATGAGTGAGCATTGTTAGAAATGCAGTGGTAATCGTAGGCACCTTCTATTTCTATAATACTTGTTTATCAAGTACTGAATGCCATATTAAGCAAATATGACTTTTGGTAGCATGCAAAAAAAAAGATAATGCCCTTCTGAAAACGAAATGGCTTCAAAATGAAAAATAAAGAGACTTTTGAGGGAAAAATTTCAAGTTAACTTACTAATTGAAGTAAATTCTAGTAGGATTGAAGTTAGGCATATGAAAATAATTAGGGATTTTATTTTTGGTTGCAGTTGTTTGTTTAGTCCTGGACCTTGAACTCAGGGCCTGGGCACTGTCCCTGAGCTTTTTCACGTAAGGTTAGCATTTTACTACTTTGGACCACGGCTCCACTTCTGATTTTTTTTGGTGGTTAATTGGAAATTGTCTTGGGGTTTCCTGCCCAGGCTGACTTTGAACAGTGAGCCTCAGATCTCAGCCTCCTGAGAAACTAGATTCATAGGCATGAGCCACCTGAGCCTAGCTGAAAATAATTAGGAAAAGTAAATAACTAAGAATCTCTGGAGAGGAAAGACTGTCTAAACATAGCACAGCAAGAAATTACAAAACAAGATATCTTTACTTAAATTTAAAATTGAACATTATTTTCTGTACACTAAAAATCATCCTGAGTTAAAATGAGGACAAATTTTCTTCACTGATAGAAGATAACAGTATCATCATTATCAGGAACAATAATAACTCAAAAACAGCCAGAGAACACATACAAATTATAAAGAAAACAATACTAGCAGCTAATAAGTACGTTTATAAAATTCCTCCTCATCATTGATTTATAGGCAAGAGACACTCACAATAAGGAGAAACTTCTCTGCCCCTTTCTGTTATTATATTAGCAAAGATTTAGACGGAATAGCATTTAGCACTGGAAAATGTAGCATGTAGCAGACTACACATTCTGTAGTGAGATGGTTAGATGGTTTATTTGTCCAGAAGACCATACAGAAATATAATTTTTTAGGACATTAACAATCCAGGGTCTTAGTCCAGGAATCAATCCTAGTGAAACAGATAAAACACATGTGATTTTTCATGTATAAGGATCTTCATCATTACATGCAAAAAAATATACAAAACTGAAGTGTCTGATCAAGACATGGCTAAACATCATTTTATATGATCATATATATCATAATTGAGCCTTTGTGGTTCTCTCCTAAGAATAGCCTCCTTTGGTCTCACTGTATAAATATCTAGAGTCCTGTATAATTTATCATCTCCAAGTGTATTTTTTTGTCTTTTAACATCCAATAGGTTTGCTTGTGGATTTCTGAACTCCACGAAATGGAAACAAGAGGGTTTTTTTTGTTGTTATTTTGGGATTTTTTCCTCCTTTGTTGATGTTGTTGATTTCTGTACCTGTTGTTTTATATATGAGTTTATGTGTTTGGGGGATGGTAACAGGGAGCAAACAAATGGTGGGACAAAGGGGGAACAAATGCAGCAGTGATACTCAGTAGACACTATGTTGAAAATGCACTATTCAACTTGTGGGGGAGTAGGGTTGGGAAGGGAAAAACTGGGGAAAAACTAGGGAAGAGGTGATATTGTTCAAAAAGAAATGTACTCATTGCTTGATTTATGTAACTATAACCCATCTGCACATTACCTTTATGATAACAATAAAAAAGGAAATGGCTAAAATATTATGACACATCCATATTGTGGAGCAATAGGTAACTGCAAAATAAAAAAGAATGTTTTAAACTCTCTTTTAAAGATTGGATTGTAGTAATAGTTGTATTTGTGGGGGAAAAAAGCAACAGTTCAAGGTAGTGCAGGCAGGCCACAGTGCCATCAGGATTTTGGAGATTTCCCTGAGTCCTGAGTATCATTTATTTGATAATTCCCTCATCCCCTCAACTACACACACACACACACACATACACACACACACACACACACACACTTTACACATGAATTACTTGTATCTGCTCATAACCCAAAATATCACCTTCACTCTTGAAGGAAAACTGGACTGGAGAGAAAGAGGAATCACATAAATTTTCTATTCAATCTCTACAGAATATAGGAACTATGGCTCTAGAAAAATCACTCCCCTGTAGCAGAAGCTGGGAGATAAGCAGAAAGCTCTTGCTACCTATGTATTCAATCCAAGGCACATGCATCAAGAAGCATTTCCTGTTAGAATGGCTTAAACAGCTTAAAACTGGGACCAAAGACCAGAGAGCCACCAGGTAGAGCTAATGGATATTTGCTCACTCTGGTCTGGCTTTTAGAACTTAAATCAAGTTCATATGGGATTTGTTTGGAGTTTTAAGTTCACCATCCACATCTAGTACTCAATTAACCAAGAGAGAAAAACAGTGGTCATTTGGTAATTGCTGATTGCATTCAGCTAAACTCAAATGGATCTGAAGGTCAAAACTGGGGACATGTTGACTTGTTTTTCTGTTCAGGGAAGAAACACATGTGAATACTGAACGGGTTATTGGCTGCTTCTGCTTCTGTCTCCTTGGATCCATAGAGGAATCCCAGCCATTCAGCACTCACATTGGCACTGCAAACTTTCCCAACATTAGCAGAAGGAACAGAATCTTGGCGGCAGAAGGCTTAACTCCAGCATCCTCCTGGACCTTTGAATCCTTTCCACCTGATGATGACAAAAGAAAGGGCTTTTAGCCTTCTAGGAGCCCCTTGTTTTGGAGAGATTGAAAAATAAAAGTGGACAAGGGGTGAAATATTTTTGTTGCTACTACTTCTGCATCTAGGTGGTAAGAAAACTCATCATAAAAGAGGTCTTTATGGAGAGCCAAAGTGAAGTATTCTTCCAGACTCTGATGCGTTCCTTCAGGATTAAGCTGACACAAGAGGGGACAGGCTGTGCTGTCAATCGACAAAAGCTGTTCATCTTTAGATGGGCAGAGTATTCTGATCAGGGCATAGGAGCATGAAGCCATTAGCCTGGACTGCAAACATTGGAAGAGATGATATATTTATTTCCTGTTGCTCTACTATAACAGATCTTCACATATTTGGCAACTAAAGCAACACAAATCTATGACTTCAATCATAGAAGTCTAACAAGATCTCATCAAGCTGAAATCAAAATCGTGGCAGGGATGTTTTATTTACCAGGAAATCTTCCAGGCTCATTCAGTGCCGTCAAGTTGTAGGACTAAAGTCAGCTTTTAGAGATGCTGAATTGTTCTGATCTGTCTCTCTTCTCCCATCTTCAAAACCAGCAATGACTAAGCTCTACATATATTTCAAAATCTCTCTGTTCAGGCTCATGTGATTAGATCAGGCCCACCTGGGGAATCCACCATGCTCTCTAGTTTTAGATAAACTGATTGATAAACTTAGTTACATTTGTAAAATCCCCTCAGAGCACCAACTAGAATAGTGTTTGATTAAGTAAAAATCATCTTATGGAGATATCTTTAGAATTCTAGGCAGCAGAAAACCTGGTTATCACCAAGAGCTAAAAGACAAAAGATCAAGATAAGCATAAATTCATCCCTGTGACTGCATTTGACCATGTATTTCAGGAACAACAATGGTAGATATCCAATTTCATCCTTTCTCTCTCTCTCTCTCTCTCTCTCTCTCTCTCTCTCTCTCTCTGTGTGTGTGTGTTACTTCTCCCTATTATCCCCTTTTATTCACAGTGAGCTATTGAGGATCATCCCTTTTACTAGGAAAGCACTGGTTAGCCAGAGCTATTCCAAACAGGAGACAGTAATGGGGAGTGTTCTTCTAGCTTCCGCATGCAGAGTTTTCTAATATGTTTCCAATTCAAGTTCCCACTTCTGCAAGTAACAGTCTCCATGGATTTTTACCACTTCTCTGTAAGTTTGATCAATTATGAGGAAACTCCCTCCCACCAGGCATCCTTCCAGAAGGATTTCTGCAGCATTAACCTAATGAAACAACCTTTGCCACACCAGGGTGTGACTATTTCTCCACTTCCATGTTGGATTGATGGAATGGATTTTGTCTTAGACACCTTTGACTATCTAAGCTGTTGAGTATATTTTAAATGGCTACTCTGCTTAAACCACACTGGCCCAAGGGAGTCTAACCTCTCTCCAATGTTGATAGTCAAAATATTTAACAACCATATGCTCTAAGACTGACTGACTGAATGGAAATCAGTCCCATACAAGCACATGGCCACACTCATGTACCTGCGCTGAAGATGAGCCTGCCTCTGGCTCCCTTTGGCCCCCTGGGGAAGGGCTTCTGGATACATTGTGGGGAATGAATAATGTTCCTCACAATAGGAAACTACCATTTTCTATACTCTGCAGTTCATTAAGAGACAAGCTGTCCTTTGGGAGTATATGGTATCTGGATGTGTCCTGTGGTCCCATGCTGATGAGATTTGGGAGAAGGCCTCAAAACAGTATGTGTTACCTCTCTCTAGTTGACAGCTGGAAGAGGCACCAAGGAGAAAAAGACCCATGGCCTAAAGAGTCTAGCTGGGGCAGGAGACAGAGACTGGAGCTTTCACTGTAGCCCTAGCTCTTAGTCTTCAGGTTTGAGGCTCAGTCTTAGATGTGGCTTTGGCTAATCTACAGTCTTCATTTATTCAGTCACATACATGTCCATATATGTGTTTTTCTGAAAGAATGTTGTAGCTGTGATCATCAGTGTACTTTAAGTGAGGATCTTAGATCCATTTCGATAGCCCTGATGCAATCAATTAGAAGGTTTTAGGAGCACAGCCATCTTTCCCTAAAGAAGTTCCCCTTGTGGACTGCAGCTTCAGTTCTTTCATGAAACCCATTCTTCCACCCATATTGCCATGGAACTTCAGATATGTCTAGCCACCCCCTCAATCAGTAAGCCAATCCTTATAACCAATCTTGATCTATGTCTATCTTTATCAACATCTATCTGGCTATCTGTGTACAATGTATCTGTAATATGATGGACAAGACAGAAAGCCTGCCCATTCCAGGGAACCTTTAGACCTGTGAGACCTTTAGATCTGGTTCTTGATTGGAAGTTACATAAACTTCTCTCATAATTATGTCATCATAATGCTAGGAAATAAGCACAGATGATCAGGGAACACAGAATGAACAATTCACTCACTCATTCATTCAGCCAGTATTTCCTATGTGTTACTCTGAGTTAGATGCTGTGCTATGTGGAGTAAATGAAGGAAGTGCAGTAAATGAAGGAAGAAGATTCCTTGCCCTTAGGAAATTTGTCAAAGGAACAAGTCATGTAAATGGGTGATATAAGTCATGTAAGCAGGCAGTCATGTAAAAGGGTGAGCCACTGGACTACCTGGTACTATGGTTGGGGCAAAGCAAGCTACTAAGGAAGCCCACAGGAGGAGTATTAACTCCAAAAGGTGGGGTTAGGGAAGGCCTTACCAGGATGCAGCCTCAGGTCCTTAAGTTTGGCAAGGTGAAGCTCATCAAGAGAGCAGAGAGGAAACTGAAGACCAGGGAAGAGTGTACTCTGCCCGTGAGGAGCAGAAATGGGCATGGTGAGTCAGAGGACCTAAAGAAGGTCAATATGACTGAAAGGCAGACAAGAGCAAAGTGTAGAGATTACAATAGATCGATTACCCTCTTTAGTAAACACTGTTAAGGAGCTTTACACTTTATCCTAAGTGGGACCCATTGACTTTTTTTTTTAAAGCAATAGAGCGACAAGGAAAGATCTGCATTTTAAAAATATCAACCTGACAACAATGTGGTCAGAGGCCAAATTGGGACTGAGAAGGGGAGGGTGGGGGCTGACACAGGATTGAGCATTTCTAGCTAAGGGCTTTCTCTACCCCAAGGCAGCTGAGGGACCTGTGACAGTGACTATTAGACGTGGAAGGCCATTGCTCAGTGGGGCTCAGCATCTCTCAAGCAGCCCTTCCATCTACTGCATACATTGTCCCCTGGGGAGTCAGATAGAAGAGCTCTGTGGGGTTTGTTAGGCCAACTGGGAGATGCCTGAATGGAAGGGAAGGAGGAGAGAAGGGGTAAGAGGGGAGGTAAAGAGTCAACACTTACTGAAAGCAGTTGCTTTGTTGCAGGTGTCAGGATTAAGTCCTTTTCCTGTCTTCCCTCCACTGAATCCCCCACCCTCTCAGGGAATCTTTGTTACCTCTCTCTCCAGCTGCAGGCAGCCTGCTCAAGTGACAATGCCTTCGAAGCAGTGTCTGCCTTGAAGAGTCTGCTCCCTCCCGCAGGCCACACCAAGCAGCTCTGCTGCTGCTCTGCATCCAGGTATTCAGTTATTCCAGAGGACTAAGAAAGGGCTCTCAGTGAGAACTGGGAGCCGAAGTGCTACTTGCTATTCTACAATCACAATAGGGGACAGCATTCAAAAAAGCTGAGGGTGTGACAGAGTCCCATTGCCAAAAGGCAAGTGTCAGTGTTTCCCAGTATCAGCAGAAAATTGGTTTTAAGACCCCCAAAAGATTCCAAAGTGAAGCCTCTTATATAAAATGTCAGAGAGTATACAGAGCTTTCTCCTCTGCATACTTCTTTAAATCATCTCTAGATTATTTATGATGCCTAGAACAATGTAAATACTATGTAAACAGTTGTAGAGAATAAAGATGAAAGAGGTCTAAATAGACAATACAGAAGCAATGGAAAGTATTTTCAAATATTTTCATCTGTGGTTGGTTGAATCAGGGAGCCAAAGGGTCACCTGCACTATTCCCAGCACACTTTTGGCTTTGAACAAACACAGATAGGAATGTGGACTGAGGACATGTAGAGTTGGGAGTGGACCCCAAGGCCCTGGCATTTAGCTACTGCTTTGCTCTCCTGCTCCTGGGGAGCACACTGCAGGGCTCAATGCCTCTTTCTCTCTGTTGAGTCTCAGCTGAAAGGAAGAAATTGTCTTGATTGAAAGCCACAGACTACTTGCATTTCTCTTCTAAGATTTATTAAATGTTAGTACTTCTTCCTTTTTTGGTATAGCTACAATTATACCTCCAGTTGTTGTTCAGACAGTACCGACTTAATTGAAGTTTGAGGGAATCTACAGGAGAGTTGGTGCTTTCTAATGTACAATACTAATGTTGGTGATTTATATGAAAATGTTAAGGACATCAAAGCTACAGGCAAGGAGTGAGCAAGTAACAGAACCATGCAAATATTACTTCAACAATCCTATTTGGTAGTGGACTATTAATTTGGTGTACATAGACATTTATGAGATGTAGTATGCAGAGGAGCCAGAACCAAGAGGCCTCGATGTCTAAGGTCAGTCCTGATCAGTGGCAGCCATGTCCAGGTCAGATTCTTTCAAGGAAAAGCCAGTGACCTCCAGGAAGGAGCTGGAGAGCATGCAGATGGAGGGGCCTCATGGGTCTCCTCCTCTCCTCCTTAAGGCCCAGAGTTGAACCTCAGGCAGCCCCTCCTGGGATGGCCTGGTGTTAATTATGATGCAATCCCCCAGCCATGCAGGCTCAGCAACAATTTCGGGAGTCAGGGTCCATGTGCAAGGCCATTAACACTAAACATGTTTTAATCCATAATTGTGCGAGATTTATTTAATTTAGGGGCTTTATTTATAGTTCGATCGGAATTGTAATGTATTTTCAGCCCTCCGCACTGGGATCTGTCAATTTTTACGGCATCTTTTAATTGTGTTCTTCCAGGCCAGGTGCAAGCAGTTTTCCAAAGCCAGCGGATCAGAGAAGGACTCCTGTTATATTGAGAGGGAGAGGCAGTGGCCTTGAACAGACATGACCCTGTGTCGATGGGGAAGGGACATGGAGGCTGAGTCCTTATCCCCTGAGAGCTATAGCCCATGGGTTACAGTCTTGACCCCTGCCAAGCCCAGCCTCTCCCTTCTGGCTCTAATAGAATTTTTGTGCAAGAATGAGTTCCAAAATCTCTCCACTCACACCTGTTTATTCCTTTGTCCATTTACCAAACACTAAGAACCCACCATGTAACAGGCCCTATGCTCAGAATAAGAATGTAAAAGTAAGTGTGAGTGTGTGTGTGTGTGTGTGTGTGTGTGCCAGTACTAGCTTGAGTCAGGGCCTGGGCATCATCCCTTAGCTTTTTGCTCAAGGCTGGGGCTCTACCATTTGAGCCAAAGCTTCAATTCTGGCATTTTTGGTAGTTAATTTGAGATAAGAATCTCATGACTTTTCCTTCCTTGATCCTCAGACTTTAGTCTCCTGAATAGCTAGGATTACAGGTATGAGGACCCTAGAATTTGCTGAGTATCTATCAAGTACCAGGCACAAAATGATTAGCCAGAAATACAAGGGGGATTTAGTCAAAACAAATTTCTTTGTAAGTTGAATGACTCTAACTTGGCTAAGAGCTAGATGAAGTTAGGTCAGTATTCTTTTTTTTTTTTTTAAATTTTATTTTATTTTATTTGTGAACAAACTGTACAGAGGGGTTACAATTGCATGGGCAGGATAATGCGTACATTTCTTACCAAGCATTGCAGCCTCCTCCTTTGTTTACCTTTCCCATCCC
>NW_012267269.1:2674084-2739820 GCF_000151885.1 Dipodomys ordii
AAAAAAAAAAAAAAGAGTCTAGGTCAGTATTCTTGTTGACTAACGGTGATGTCATGTGACCATCTACAGATCTCTTGCAATATGTATAGAATAGTTCTTATGGCAAGGAATACTACTTAGGACTATCTCTTAGCTTTTATATTTTTGAGTGTTGATAATTTTCAAGAACCATGGGGGTACTTTTGTAACCCTTCATGCAACCTTAACTACTTTGTTTTCCCAAGCTATTTTCTTCCAAAAATCTTATACTGCCACGAGCTACAAGTGTTGGCATAAAGCACCAGAACTCAAGTAAAAGAGAAAAGAGGAATTGAAACTAGGCTCTGCCAGCTGGGAAGACATACTACAGAGAGGCTAACTCAATCATAGCTGGAGGAGATTATAACTTCAACCCTGTGAAAACCCCAGTCCTTGATGAAACCATGGGCCTCATGCACACAGCTCAGGGAGGCATCTCTGGAACCTAAAACAATGCCTGACACATCAGCAATAAATACTGAAAGAATAAATAATGAATGACAAAGAAGGTACCTTGGCACAGCGTTCACTGGTTAAAAAAGCAAAACACGTCTAGTTAGGAAATAAAGGTCTGAGTTCCTACCATAGATTGGGTGTTGTGCTAAGTGATTGTAAACATGAGTGAGTAAATCCTCCCAACAACATGAAGTGCTGCCACGGGGTGTCCCTACTTGTGAAAGCTAAGCAAAAGGAAGATGTGGCATGTGCTGAGGCGCTTCTACTTGCTCATAGGTTTATAAGAGGTAGGGTGCAGCTGAGCACAGCTCCGGAGCAGCCAACAGCAGCCAAATGACACTGCAGAGAGAATTTTAAAATTGTGAGTGAGTAATGACTCAAAATGATTTGTGTTTGTGGATTCAGAGAATCGCTTCAGGGAGGAAGGAAGTAGATCCAGTAAAATTGAGATGTGCAGGCGCTCTGTGACGGAGTAAATTTGGAACATCATGGTGCTGCTTTAGAATCCTTTACACATCTTGAAGCATTTTTGCCTGATTTCCTAAGTTTACTCTGGTTCTGTTCCTTCTGCTCCTCTCAAGGGGCCATACTTAGAATGGAGCCATGGGATGGGCCAGGCCTAAGGGTCATTTGGAAATACTTCATAGCAGGAAATTCCCAGTAACAAATAAGAGAAGTGGATTCTGGCTCAGATGACCAAAGATTCATGAAAACACACTACACTCCTCAACAGCAGCCATCCCTGAGAACGAAGACAGTGATCCCACTCATGTGATCTGGCTCAGCTAGGAGATCATCCACCACCCAGAACCACCCATCTGGGGTGGCCCAGCGATACAGAAGGACGATGACAACTCTTTGAATGAGATGAAGAAATACAACCCCTAAGTGGGAAAAACTAGAGACAACAGGACAATTCTATACATATATTTTATCACCAATTTATTGAAGAACCCCTGAAGGCTCAATACTAAGGAAGATTAAAAAAGATAATGGGGTGCAGATGTAACAATGAAATTCAGTCCCTATAACTGATCTAAGCCAATTTAAAAAGAGAAGCTCTAACGTGTACTTCTTTTTTATATTTTTATGTACTTTAAACTTTTTAAGCAATCTTTTTTAAATTTAATTTTAATGTCCAGGGTTAACATTTTTCAAACAAAATAGGTTTTGTACCCAAGTCCCTAACCAACCCTTTCTCTACTCAAGAGAAATGTACACACATATTTGAGAATGTAATTTTTGTGACTTTTTAAAATTAAAATTTTAGATATTATTTTCATTTTGCTTTTTAAACTCAGCTAGAGATCTTAGAAATCTTTTCTATATCAGTACACTCAAATCCAACAAAAGTACTTTTTTATTTTTTATTTTAAAAATACTGTACAGAGCAGTTACAGTTACATGAATAAGGTAATGAGTGCATTTCCTATCCATCATTTGTTTTTCCCCTATCCTCCTTTGTTTTTCCCCTATCATCCCCCTCCTCCCCCTCTCCCTGCCGGACTTTAGTTTTCAAGATAGTGTCTTGTACATCTCATTGTTACAATAGGTCAACCTGTATCCTTATTTAAGCATTTTGTTATTTCCCTTTCCCTCCCCAAATTAGAAAAATGTATATACAAGATGCAGGGCACCTGAATCAAATACAGTGAAAACAAGGGTTATACTGTGGGGGAAGAATATACTAAAGAAACAACAACAACAACAAAAATCACATGGCACATTATAAATACTTTAGAAACAATAGCAAGAAAGAAAAAAGATTTGTGTCCTTATCTTGGGGTTCATTTCACATAACATCATCTTATATGGTCATATATGTACATAGCTTTTGACTTTTTCTGCTTGTCCTAGACATATACTAGTTATTGCAAATAAGGGAAACCACGGGACCCATGTTTCTTTGGGCCTGGCTTAATTCACTTAATGTAATTTTTTCCAAATCTTTCCATTTCTATCTTTCTGATGGAGGCATAGAATTCCACATATATATATATATATATATGTATGTATATATACCACATATATATATATATATGTATATCACATTTTCTTGATCCATTCATCTACTGAGGGGCATCTGGGTATCTTAGCTATGGTGAATAATTATGCAATAAACATATAGTTGTGTTGGTAGCTTTACTACAGCATTGTTTGTGATCATTTGGGTAAATGCCCAAAAGTGGGATTGCTGAGTCATAGGGGAGCTCAATGTGTAGTCTTTTGAGGAACCTCCATACTGCTTTCCAAAGTGGTTGAATAAGTCTACACTCCCACCAACAGTGAGTGCAGTAGGGTTCCCTTTTGGCTGCATCCTCTCCAGCATCTGTTGTTATTAGAGTTCTTGATTATAGCCATTCTAACTGGGGTGAGGTGGTATCTCAATGTTGTTTTGATTTGCATTTCTTTTGTGGCTAGAGAAGTTGAGCATTTCTTCATATGTCTATTGGTCATTCTTATTTCCTCTTCAGAGAAGTTTCTCTTTAACTCTTTAGCCAACTTATTTATTGGGCAGTTGTTTCTTTGAGGATTTATTGTTGAGGGATTTAATTTTTTGAGTTCTAAGTATATTTTAGATATGAGACCCTTGTCCTTTGTATGGCTAGTAAAGATCTTCCAATTTGTGGGCTTTCTATTGATCTCGCTTGGCATGTCTTTGACATGCAGAAGCTCAGCAGTTTCATGCAATCCCATTTGTCCAACCTTTCTTTGATTTGTTGTTTCTGGGTCTTTATTAAGAAAATTTTGGTACAGGTGGACCTGTTGCAATAATGAGAAGTACAAGTTGTCATGTCGAAAACGAGCTTTACAACGTCGGTGTGGGGGGGGGGAGGATTGCCGGGGAGGGGGGAGGCTGGGAAGGGATGTGAAGGGTAAACAAAGGAGGAGGCTGCAATGCTTGGTAAGAAATGTATGCATTATCCTGCCCATGTAATTGTAACCCCTCTGTACAGTATGTTCACAAATAAAATAAAATAAAATAAAATTTAAAAAAAAAGAAAATTTTGACCTCTGCCAAGGAGCCCTAGAGTTTCTCTTATTCCTTCCTATAATGTTTTCAGGTGTCTGCTTTGACTTTGATCCATTTGGATTTGATTCTGGTGCAGGGTGATATGTAAGGATTTAGGTATTTAACCAATTTTGTCAGCACCATTTACTGAAGAGGATGTCTTCCATTCTTTTTTTTTTTTTAGCTACCTTACCGAAGATTAGGTGGCTATAGGTCTGTGGGTTCATTTCTGGGTCTTCAGTTCTATTCCATTGGTCCTCAGGTCTGTTCTTGTGCCAGTACCAAGCTGTTTTGATTACTATGGCTTTGTAGTAGAGTTTGAAAATTGGTATTGATATTCCTCCAGCGCTGTTCTTTCTGCTATGCATTGTTTTTGCTATTCGGGTCTCGTATTGTTCCATATGAATTTTTGGGTTGCTTCTTTTATTTCATTGAATAATGAGATTCAGATATTGATAGGTATTGGATTGCATTTGTAGATAGCCTTTGGAAGTATTGCCATTTTCAAGATGTTAATCCTCCCAATCCAGGAGCTTGGGAGGTTTTTCCACTTCCTTAGTTCTGCTTTAATTTCCTTCTTCAGGAAACAAAATTATTTTTAATATAATTGAGATACATACCACCTTTGAAGCATGGTCCATTTAACTCCCTCTGGAATGATGGAAATGCTGTTTTGTACTTTTACTAAAATGCCGCACATATTGTAGTAGCAACTCTTTCTCCACCTTGCACTTTGAGAGCTGCTCTGGAGAAAGCTCTCCTTTGGTCTAAGTCGACCAATACAGTTGTATGCATCTCTAGGAGAAGGTGCCCTTCTCTAAACTTCAGGTCAGAAAATACAGCCAGTGATGCCTACAGGGCCATCACACCCTTGGGGATTTCCAAAACAACATGGTGGCATTCCTGACATATCAGTAGTTGTCTGACCCAGTCTCTTTGGAGATACTTTGGGAAATTCCTCTTAATCCGTGGGCCTCTGACTCAAGACCCTACTTTGATTACACTGGTCCTTTTGGATCATGTCTCTGCTTTCTACTTCCCTGTTCACACAGGGACTCTCAATAAGACTCATTAGAAGGATCCCATGCTAACAATATCTTGTGTTTTAGTACTAATCAATAGTGAGCATCCATGTCCACTGTTGCCCCTGGGAATTTCCCACTGGCCATCTGTCTCCCCACCTGTTGCCCAGTACCCTCTCCCTCCTGCCTTTTCCTCTCCTTCTGCTTCTTTAGGTACAGTAACTTGTGCATTTTGTGCTGTGTGTGTGCTGTTCAGGAATACTATCTATTGAATCCTTTTGCCACAGAAAAGACTTGGGAAAGTACTTTGGAGGACTTCCATCTTTCAGACAAGAGCTGATGCTAGTGATGAAGCTGATGCTTTTTCACCCCTTGAAAAGTTAACTATATTCTCCCATGATACCCAGGATGGCCCAGACGCTGAGTCACACTCTGAAAATACCTGTTGCTTGTGCAGGTGGTTCACAAGTGGCAGTACTGTTGAAGCAACTGGACTGATGGACACAGCATTTCATGAGCATGGTCTTTCCTAAAAAGAAAAGCAAAATGATTTTAAAAGATAAAGACACCCCAGATTACTTCTTCAAATATGAATTGCTTCACTTGGCCTGGAGTAGTGAAAGGCTGGATCCCAGAATTTTCTCTTTGGTCAGCCAGCACCTGGCACTATTGGCAAGTTCTGCCCAATCTCTCCTGAAAAGACTCAAAGGTGAATTCTCAGTGGACTTTGTTGGTTGACCTGCTTTTTAATAGAAGATTTTCAGCCTGTGAAACGGGTCTTAAGGACTGAACATCATCAGCAGATGTGAATAAAATTGTGGAACCTTAAAACTTTTGAGGAAGCCAGGAAATTGTGCTGAGCTTAATTTCCTTCGGAGAGGAAAAATAATTCTATAGTGAACAGCTATAACTATTTTATTTTGATTATATGACTCAAAAATAATAGATTCCTTGTTTTTGAAAAGACTTTAAAATAAAATATGTAACTAATTTTTAAAGAAATAAAACCACCTAAAACCACACACACGCGTGCACGTGCTTGACAACTTTTTATTGTCTAAACCCGCTTGAGTGTTTTTCAAAACCATTTTCTCTCAGAGGAAAACTTCTCTGATCAATTTTAACATTGAGTGATTTTTTTAAAAAGTAAGATCAATATAAATGATCTCCTTAACAAACACACAGCAGAGATTGTGCAGAATTTGCTGATTTGGCCCCAGGATTCTTATAACCAAGCAAACTTTGTACCCTTATAGTGAGTAGGTAGAGCAGCCCATGGAAGGCCTTAAAGAAAGGAAGTATTTCCTTAAAACGTATGTATCTGGATGTATTTTATATATGAAAATGAATTTTTAGAGTCAATGCCTTTTTGTTTTGCCAGGCATCTGAACCCTTTTCACCAGACTACTTTGGGGAATTTTCTGCCATATGCATATTGGTGAGATTGGGGTATGAGTCAGATAAAGTTAACCCTTGGTAACAAACAAGATGCAATCTTTTTTAAATATTTTTATTGTGAAAATACTGTACAGAGGGGTTACAATTACATGGGCAAGATAATGAGTACATTTCTTATCAAGCATTGTAGCCTCCTCTTTTGTTTCCCCTTCCCATCCTTTCCCAGCCTCCCCTCGCCCCCCCACCCTATCCTCCCCCCCTCCACCAAGTTGTAAAGTTCGTTTTCGACATGACAACTTGTACTTCTCATTGTTGCAACGGGTCCACCTGTATCCTTATTTAAACGACTTGTTTTTCCCCTTCCCCTCCACAAATTATACCGACAACAAGATGCAATCTTAATACTTTCCAAATGCTGATTCTGACTAATGCTCTATGTCCATGCTACATGGACTGTGACTGCTCCATACCATCTCTACTTCCAGGATCCTGATGGATGCAGTAGTTTGTTCTAGAACATTGCTGTTGTTGAAGCAGAGGGAGGATAGATGGTGGAGCACAGACCGGAGCTTCGTGCTTTCACTCAGAAGCATTCTACATCATTTCTGTTCATAGTTCATTGGCCAAAGGAAACAATATGGTTTATATTGATGCCAGGAAGCCAGAGGAGCATAATCCTTCCTCTAGAAAAGAGCAGTGGAAAATTGGGTTACAAAAGTATAGTTTCTATAAGCAAAACACTCCTTTCTACTGTGAGCTTTCAAAGACTTACACTGGTAGTGATAACATGGGACTGGCCATTCAGATTCACCCACTTGGACCTTGGGATTGAAAGCCAGCTCTCAAGAAAAGCAGATAAGGTCTGTAGGTCAGCAGTGCAAGTGGTGAAATGCAATGCTTAAAACCTAGGACATTAGCTGGGCCTTCACTAGACTAGCTCTGTGATAAGAATTCGGCAGTTGTTTGTCTAGCTTTTAGTCTCTCATGTTCCTGTCTGCTGCTTAGGCTTGTAACCCATTCTTCTGACCCAGTCTGTGAGTTACCCAGAGCTATCTGTTGTGTGTTTTCTGTGTAAACCAGAGCTGTTCTCTGTCATTTTAAGCTAAGAATTTGACTGGTACAGAAAGGCTCCACCAACCTAAACATTTGTACAACTCAATTCCTGATCACTAGGCAAGTATTGCCTGAAGCCTTGCTACTTCTACACTAAGTCTAGGAAAGCATCAACACTATTTACACTAAAAGATATTGGATATGACATGTAAGTGGTGTCCATTTGAGTCTTGGGTTCTCTGTACTCATTAGACTGAGAGGCATTGGATACACACACACACACACACACACACACACACACACACACACACACAAACCCACACAGAGCTTTATTAGCAGGTCAAGGCCTAGGTACTCTTGCGTTAGGAAATTTGTAAAGACTGAGTGAATTTTATTGGTAGCCACACCACACTATTTGCCTCCCTTGCTAATAACTTTCAATCTGTTTAGTGGGTTTCTTCACACCAAAATGTGTTTGTGGCTTAGACAATAAGCTTTTTATGGTCACCCAACTATATTGGAAGTGACCATTTGTATTTTAATCACAACATTAACATTGACATGTAGAGTGACTTTAGGCTAATCCAATAAGCTTTACATACCTTATTTTCTCCACCTAAAAAATGAATTGACATTTGTTTAATTTAGATCAGTAGTTGACAAGCTATGTTCTGATTTGGCAGGAGGTATTTCATAGTTTTTCTCCTTCAAGGAAGAAAGAGGACAAATAAGTCCTAAGGAACCTCTGCTTGTATTTGTTTCATGCCTTGGAGTATACTTAACACTTTGTTTTGAAAAGTGCTTTTATGATAAGCAACACACACATATACACATTCTTGAAAATCATTGACCTGAAGAATTTCTCAGGACATAGAAAGTCAAGGCTTCTAAAAATTGCTCTACTGTTATAACTGCTATGTGCTACAATGAGCATCTCATGAGAGAAGAGTCATTATTAAGAACCTGTGAGTCTGTGTATGCTGTGTGTGTGCTCACAGGCATACTGGTACTCTACTACTTGAGCTATGCCTCTAGCCTGGATTTTTTTTTGCTGGTTGTTTTAGCGATAGAGTCTTATGAAGTTTCTACCTTGTATGGCTTACAACCTTGAGCCTCCAGGTCTTGGCCACATGAGTAGCTATGCTTAGCTAGGTGTGAGCCACTAGCATCCAGTAAAATTGACTTTTTGCATGAACAGGTATATGAAATTTTGTACATATATAGATTTATGTTACTACTTTTTAAAAAAAATTGCATATGAATAAAGACACGCTATGCCATTTTAGAATATTTTATCACAGCAAAATGCTTACCTTCTATCTGCCATACCTGACCCCCACATTCCCAGCCATGGTAACTACTTACCTATTTTGTTTTGTTTTACCATTTGGTTGTTTGTTCTAGAGAATATTATATTAACAGAATCATAAAGAGTTTAACTACATACATTGATAACACCATCAGACAATGTTTTTCTTTTCACTTTTAAATTACAAAAAAAGTTAATGAAAGAAAACATATTTATTATATTTGTCCATATGTTCTTCATTTCTGCTCTTCTTTCTTTCTTGGGGTTCCAACTTTCCTCCCAGTATCATTTCCCTTCCTCTTTGGAGATTTTCCTTTAGCAGCTCTCTTGGCATATGCTGGGACTGGGTGTATGGGGTGGTGGTGGTGGTGGTGGTAGAATTCTTTCATCTGAGGTCTTTAATTCACCTCCATTCCTGAGGAATATTTTTCCTGGATTTAGAATTCTGAGTTGACAGTTCTTTTCGTTCAGCACTTTCAAAATGTTCCACTTCCTTCTGGCTTTATTGGTTTCTGATGTAAAAATACAATCACTCCAATGTTCCTATAAGTAAGCCATTATTTTTTTCAGATTCCTTTCTTGAAGAGATTTTGTAATTTATCTGTTGAATTCACAGCATATTCCAAATTTGCCGTGTCTGGTTGCATATTTATCTTGTTTGGATTTATTGAGTCTCTTGGATCTGTAGGTTTGTGTCTTTGCTAGATTTAAAAACATTTCAGCTATTTTTTCCAAATACATTTTATTCATTGAATTTTTTCTCTTCTAATTTTAAAACTAATAATATATATATTTAGGTATTTTGTCATTGTCCCATGGTCCTTAACACTTTTTTTTCCTTATATTGTTTGGGTTGTGTAATTTCTAATGACTTGTCTCCAACTCTGCTGAATCCTCTGTCATCTCCATTTTACTATTGACTTGACCTGGTAAATTAAAAAAATTATTATCTTGTTTTGCAGGTCTAAATTTTTTTGTTCTTTTTTTAAATGTCTATTTCTTTGCTGAGATTTTCTATGTTTCTGTCTATTTTAACAGTATTTTCCCTTATTGTTGGAGCATTCAAATATTACTTCTTTTCATCCTTGTGCCAAAATAACTCCAACATCTTTGTCACCCCAGTATGGGTCTCTGCTGACTGTCTTCTCCCATGTAAAAGGAGATTTTCTTGTTCGTCTTGGGCTGAAAACTTTTGAGTTGTATCCTGGTGTATATGTGTGTGTGTGTGTGTGTGTGTGTGTGTGTGTGCACATACTGCTTCCAGTGCTTTCTTGGCCACTATCCCTGAGCCTTTTTGCTCATGTTAGTCTTCTACCACTTGAGCCACACTTTTGTGTTTTTGGTGAATAATTGGAAATTAGAGTCTCATGGACTTTCCTGCCTCCATTGGCTTGGAACTGTGATGCTTAGATCTCAACCTCTTGAATAGCTAGGATTATAGGCATATCCTGGATATTTTGAGTATTATTCTGTATTAGTTATCTATTTCTATATTATTCCAAAGCTAAATTACTCCAAAGCTTAATTGCTTAAAGCTTTTGCTATCTCATAAATTGTTTTCTTTAGTTTAGACTAAGTTGAATCCTATGCTTTAGAGTCCCTCAACGGTTGTGATCAAGATATTGGCCAAGGGTCTGTGGCCTTATCTGTAGGCCCAATGGAGAAACAAATTTGAGTTCAAGCTCCTTCAATGGTCCTTGACATTTACTTCCTTGCTGGCTATGGAACAGGGGCCTCAGTTCTTCTCTAGTTGATGGCTGGTGGCCACCTTCTGTTCATTGTGATGTGAGCTTCTCCCAGAGGGCAGCCTGCTCCATAAAAATGTGTACACTAAGAAGGCAGCATGTGACTGTAATAAATGTAAAGGATAACAAGGTAGAAAACATAGCATAAAGCCATCATGTATATTATAGAGGAAGAATGCATTAGCAAGACAAGTCACAGTGCTTTTAAGCCAATCATGAAAGTGAAATGACCAGACACAGAGGGATAAATACAGTACTATCTTACTTTATGCAGCAACTAGAGTAGTCATAGGGATGGAAAGCAGAATGGTAGGTGGGAGAGGGGAAGGAGGAGTTAAATGTTTAATATAAAGTGTTTCCACTAGGGAGAATGAAGAAGCTCTAGAGCTGGATGGAGGCAAGAGTTGTATAACAATGTGAATCTACTAAATGCCATGCAACTGTATATTTAAAACAGTTAGCATGGTAAAGTTTATATTATGTATGTTTAATTATAATTCTCTCTCTCTCTCTCTCTCTCTCTCTGACACTTTCACTCATTGGCTGACATTCTACCAGCTGAGCCACACGTCCAACCCTTTAATTATAATTTTGAAGAAAAAAAAGAAAAGAGGAGGAGCTGGAGGGGAAATCTGCCTGATCTGTCAACCACATGTGTGGTTAATTCTGAGTCTTGTTTACATGCTATGATAAATACTAATTTTTTTCCCCAAAGCATCTGATCTAAATGGTTTTAGGCATCAAGTTCCAAACAGCCTTCTGTGCATTGTAGTTCCAATGTTGGTTCCGTTTTTGAAATGTTTGCAGCACTGTTTGGATCAGTATCCCACTGTGCACTACTCAGTAGTCAGTTTAGGCCTTGGTTGGTTGTCAGCCCCTGCTGGACTTTTCAGTCTCTATGCTGGGGAAGCATGGGCACGTGCACGTTGGGGTAAGCTTGGGAACTTGTAACTTTACGGGGTACTTTCCCCAAGGGATGGGCTTTTCATGTCTCCTGCAAGGAGAGAGAAAAATCTTTAAAGTATTTAGAACGTAATTCCTTTGTGAGGCTCAATTCCTAAATTTCACCTGTACTCTAGGTATTTCCCACTCTATGCTTATTGCTCACAGTAGATGCATGAAAGATGCATGTGTTTATTTTGTCCTTGAAAAGGCAAATCTGCTTGTGAGTTAGAGACTGTCTTTACTTCTTAACATTTGGGGTGAGGCTGAGGACTTTGGAAAGAGTCATATTTTCAAATACACGTTTGTGGTTTTTGAAAGAACAGAGAGCATAAAAGCATAACATCTTGCAGGATTACTTTCTGCCGAAGACCAATTGATGCGACATCTGAAAATAATCAAATAAGTGTCTTGTTTTCAGCCCACAAATGACTTTGTGAAAGTTTGTAAGGAAATTCTCCACTTAAGAAAAAAAAATAAAGAAAAGTTGAAGTGCAGATTATGGGGCAGAACAAAGATGGGAAATTATGAGAGTGCTTTGAATTGTTAATAGAATTTATATTTGTAAAAATGGATCTCTCTAAAATCCTGCAAGTGGCCTAATAATTTTAAATTGCCTCATACAGCACATGACCCAAAACCTGATAACCTCTAAATTCAGTTGCTTATAGTCATTTTTTTGGGGGGAGCATCCAAAAACTTGAAGTTGCGGCATAATGAGGCAAACTGTGGATTTAAAATTATTGAAGCCCTTGGTAGTTTTCTTTTCCTATACATTTTTACATTTGGAAAAAACTAATCAAGGCACAGACTAACCTCAGAGGATCCAAATATATTGATTTTTCTTTTAAATAAAAGACAGTATCGGCCAAGAAAATGAGAAAAGAATAAAGAAGGGCAAAGCTGATGCTGAAGGTGGCAGATATCTGAAAGTCCCGAATCAGAAGACTGCTGGCCAAGGTAAGACACATTAGCACAGGCGGGTGAAGATAGTCTAAGGTAAAACAAAGCATTGTCACCAGCCTGGCTCAAGTTAAGGAGGGACTGGAGGAGAGAAGTGTGTCGCTTGTCCCACTGGTTGAGGGATTACTTGGGAGTTCCCAAAGCATTTCATTAATATACAAGTCGAGTGCTGCTAAGAGCCGGTGGGGATGACAGACAGTTTTACTTTGTGAATTTCTGTTTTCTAATGATGCATTTGAGCTTTATTTTTTTACAGCTGTCCTTGTCTTAATCCTTTTCTTTTCTTTTTCTCCCTGGGGTTTAATGATTCCTAGTTATGTATTTCAGCATTTTAAGCAGGTAATACATGGCTTCTGATGGTTATATAGCATTTGGTCACCACTAGATTTCCAGAAGTGCAATGACTCTAGTAAATAGCAGAGCAAATAGCTTCTTGGGGCTGGAAGGGTTCAGCATGGGTTTGGTGCCCATGCTAGATGTCCAACTGAATGGCTTTTGCAAACAGCAACTTGATGAGGATTCCTGCCATGGGCAAAAATACTCTATGCTGGCATCACTGGGGTTGGGGGTCAGCCTGCTGAAACCGGGACTCATTATATTCCTACCATGCCAACTTGGTGCAATTAGCCTAACAACAATAATTTCCTGAAGCCATATGTTGATCTTTAGGGGAGGAAAGGCTTTATGAGCCTGATGGCTCTGAGCTCTGACTGGCATGTCCCAGCTTTGAACACATTTCTGTAAATCAAGATAATCCAGGGAATCAAAGACAGAGTGATGCAGGCAGCCTGGATAGATACAGAAACTTACAGCAGGGCTGTGTACTTGTTATTGTTGGCTTGTGCTTGTTTATCTTCTCCTTTCCTTCTCTTCCAAGGAAGGCATCAGAGAAAGGTCAGGGAGCACCGCTGCATACAAGGCTGATGTCCTTGCCCCTGCCCTCCCACACAAACAAAATCAATGAAAGGACCTAGAACACGATAAGTTATGTTCCATGGACTGAGTGGCCTGTATTCCCATTGGAGACCTATCAATGTGAACTAGCACTGTTGGGAAATCTCGTCAGCTATCCCTTGTAATCAATACCTCTGTTCATTATACACCTCTGATGAATATGGGTAATGATGGGGTGTCCAAGAGTCAGGTGACTAAAAATAACTACGCCTTACTGAAAATCGATAGGTTCTCCACCCCCCAGTATTACTTCAGGCAATTCAATATTCTCAGGCACCCCTCCCCACCCCCACCAGTGCAATCCATTGATAGCTCAGCTTCGTCCTCAGAGCAGCTTTATTAAATTAGCAGCACTTAATCTACTGTCATATTGTCAACTGACACGGAGCAAATGAGCAGGCAGCAAGTCTTTCAGTGGCTCAGGAGAGCAACTGGCCACAATTCAGGCAGTCTTGATTAGCTTTGTGCCAGGAGCTGTCTTCATGGGTGCCTCTTTGCTAAACAGGAGGATTTCCATCATTTAATAACACTTAAAACAACTTTTTTAAAAAAAGAAGGAGCTGTTTAAGAGAGAATTCTTGCCAATTACAGACGTGTTATGACAGATGAAAAGATCATAATTACACTTGGATTCCCTGCAGGAGTGCATTAACACATCCGTGACATTTAATAACCACATGCCTCAATGGATGCTGACATCCCCAAAGTTGCTTAACCTTACATTGCTTTGCTCTCTGGGTAGTCAGAGAGATCAAGGGGTGAGCAAGATCCCATCAAGTCTTGGTGGCTCACATCTGTTACCACGGGAGGGGCCCTCACTGGGCAATATCTGTGATTGACTGGGCAGCTCCTTCCTGGGCCTAAGGAGTAGAAGCAGCCTATTCTGTCCAGGGGCCAGGGCCAGCAGGTTCTGTACAGTATGAATAGCTCAGGCCTGGTTTACAGCCTAAAGGCAACTGATGAAGTAGGTGGTACAAGCTAGGGGACTTTGGGGGCAAATCCCACTTCAGGGATGGAGACAGAAAATACTGAGTTAGTTTAAGTTTTAACTAGGATTCATTTAAGAGGTCAGGGTAGTGTTAAACACTGTTGATTCACCTGTGTATCTTTCTTCTTGTGTCCCTCCTCCTCTCTCCCCTGCCATCAAGCAGTATATTAAGAGGAAGAAATGTTGCCAAATACATCTTTCCATCTGCTCATTTTACTTCTAGATTATAACAAGACTACAATAAGCAGAAAACCAATACCAGGGGAATGTGAACTGAAAGGCAAGCGTTTAGTCTGAAAAACATATATAGTCATTAACCTGGTGGCTGCTGCCCACACATTTGAAAGGCTGAGGGTTTTGCAGGAAGCTAACATGCAAAACACTAAGTTCTTCTACTCTTCCTCTCCTCAAATAAGTACAGATAAAGACTAACTTTGGTAAGGACAGACACTAGACAATGTTGGGTGGACTTCGTTGGAACTCTAGCTTGAGTCCAGCTTTTCCACTTAAACAAAAGATAACATAGCCTTGTTTAGGTGTCTATTTAATAAAAGCAAATGCAGCTCAAATAGGAGACCTACTCTGAGTTAGCCAATGAATCCACTTAAATAGATAGGGTGAGTTGCTCTGTGAGCCCCAGGGCTGGTGTGCTTGCAAACTTATTGGAGTCTATAGAGGCTTTTTCAAATCAAAACAATAAGAAAAGATCAGTGACTGATAAATCTTTAATATAAAAATTGTACAAGAATTTTGATACAAATTACAAGAGGTATTTGGACAAAATATGAATAAAATTCCATTTACATCCCCAAAACCCTTATGCATTTTATGCAAAAGACATACTGTAGACAGTTATAGTACAGAAAATACAACAAAGGTAATAGCAAAGAAAAACTTTTAATTACCTTAGACTACTAGTAAAAACAAACCAAAAACAGCAAAAACAAAACAAACAAAACCCTCACTTAAAGTACATACAGTATTTATGAAGCTACTGACATCACGATGATTAGATTAGGGTGATTCAAGCTGTCCCTGTCCCTTGGTGCAGTTACCTTTTGCAGTACAGACTTTAACTCTGCCTCAGGCTTAGTGGAGGAGGCTGGTCTGATGCAGATGAAAATAATTTTTCAAAAAACAAAACAAAAAGGCCAAACCCCTAAACTCTGGGGGAGGGAGAGAGCCTATTTGAGTAAAAATTCCTTTTCCTCAAGGTATTTTAATTCCCCTTGGCCATTTTCATTGTCAAATATGCAGGTTGAATAACATGTTTTTGTGACGAGAGAAGCACCACTGGGGTCTAGGGTAAGAAAGCTACTTGTTCTCTGGGCCCTGTGAGGGGTCTCACAGGATGAGTCTGCCATCAGCACCAGAGAACAGATACAGATACCATTCTTCCCAGATCCCCAGATTGATCCCTCCCATCCTTGGAAGGAAGCAGAACAGCAGGTGGCTTCATAGAACAAGTTGGGCAGGGTGGAGGGAAGCAACGGGAAGGGATATTGGCTCCCATGGGAGCTAACACTAGTGTCTCAGTCACCCCCACTCAGAGAGCTGCACATTGGAAGGCTAGGGGGCCTCAGACCAACGTCTCCTCGCTGTTCCCTCTGCCTTCTCACTCTGCCCTCAAGTACCCACAATGAGCTCTTCTGCATGCTTCATACTGGCACTAGTAGGAAAATGGTTAAGACTCTCTGCAGGCTGGCCGAAGCAAAGTTTGCACAGGAAAGTCAGTGCACCGGGTATTATAAATCTTAGATAGTCATATCCAGGCGGATACATAACAGAACAGCTTTATTAACTTAATTTGCATTATGTAAACCCTGGGCAGGGTACAACACGTTTCCCAACCAGTCAAAAGTAGGACAGAAGGGGTGTATTCTAACTTCTTACTTCAGAAATGACTTGTTTGTGTCTAGAGGGGAGTGGGTGAGCTCAGAACTTCCTCCTGAAAAAAAGGCAGGAGTGAGACATATAATGGGAAAATCAGAGGAGATCAGGATGGCCAATGAGAAGAATGGGCTACTCTGTACAAAGACATGCAAAAAACCTCCCAATTTGAGTACTAGGTTAAACAAAAAAAACGTTAGCCACGGTTGATACGTCTCAAGTGAAGCTATTAACAGCACATTGTCTGGGAGATCAAGAGCATCATACCTCATGAATCAATGCTTCTTACAGGCTAGGACATCAGTTCAGGCGTGGGTGAGAGATGCTGTCTCCTAGTAGGAAGGAGGCGGGCAGCAAGGGCCCACCCAAACTGTCACGTTGGCTCCCTTGTGGGATGGGGGTTGGGGGAACAATTACCAAGAGGGCTGGAGTTTTCACCTTCTTTTTGGAAACATTTTCAGGGCCAGATGAGTGGAGCTCTCTTAAACATTCAGGGTCTCCCCAGAGTCACCTCTCAATCCTTGCATTCAGTAATAGAGGTGGGCAGAGCCAGTTAATAATAGATGGATTTGCCATCTTAGCCATACATTATCCCAACATCACATTTGGCAACAGGAAGCCTTATAAAATCTTGGTATAGCACTTAGATTCTCTTCTGTCTCTCTCTTCAAGAAATATAGTATTATACTATCTACCTTTCTCCATCTTTGTTAAAATAACCCTTTCTGCTCTTTTTTCCCCCTAAGATTCCCTTAAAGAAAGCTAAATAAAGCATCAAGACTCTAGGAAATGTTCTTAAGCATCTTTGTTAAGAGTTAGGGGGAGAAGGCTAATGTCAACTCTAGAAGAATTTGTGCAGTTTTGGCAACTGAGTTTTAAATTAAGATTCTATGAAGATTCCTGATAAATGATTGCTAATATATACATACCAAGGAACTTAAATCAGACCAACAAACTGCCTTTTTCTCTAACCCAAAGTTCTTGCTCAAAGTGCTTTTCTTTCCAGTCCTCAGACTGCTTTGAGATTATTTAGCACAGGTTTGTCAACATAGATCTATTTATGTTTTCTCCAAACCTGCTGCTTTTCTTTCCTTGTTAAAGCCCATATCAAAAGTTACATCTCCACGTGTTTTATCTGGTTGACTTAAATGTAATTGTCCACAGCAGGAATCAACTATTTTGTTGGAACTGCTGCAAGAGAGTTGGGAGGAAACCTAGTGTCCCCCGACCCCCTAGGGTTGGTGCACAAATAGATCTTGCCACTTCATTTAGTCACTAATGGGCCACTTTCTCAACCATCACTTAATTATATTACTATACAGAAATAGCAGCTGATACTGACACCTTACTTAGGTTCAAGGTATTTTGGAATTTATTAATAATTCTTTGTATATTTCCTTTGTATCTTTTGATCTTCCTCTCTCTCAACTTTGTAAAGCTATTTTTTTCTAATTCTCCAGTGTGGTGAAATTACCTTTTGTATGAGGACAGTCATTGTTTTAATATTAAAGTTAAAAGCTTGGTGCCTTATTAATTTCCTTTTTAGATTGTTATTAGTCCAGTTTGTCAAGGTGAAGATAATCTGTCATTTTTCAAAATGGATTTGGAGTACATTACCAAAAGATACAGTGTATGTTTAGAACAGAGGTTTGATAGCAGACTTAGAAACACCCCAATGTGTTTTTCTTAAACCACTGTATTTAACTAGTTTGTTTACAACACATGGCACCTTTTGAAGGAGAAGAAAATATTGTTTCCTTATAGATTATAGGACATCAAATCATACTTATGCTACTGACTTTGCTCTCCTTAGAGCCACATCCAGCACTTCCCAAATGGATGGACATTAACTGTGAAATGTAAGTTTCCAAAGCTGACAACACCTCTCTGTGACCCTTGATGTAAGAAGCCATCTTGTTACTGTGCAGTTAATAAAGGGAGAGGGCAAGTAGAAGCCACTTAGGGCCCCTCAAAGACATAGAGGGGGAAGAAAGATATGAGAGGAAAAAGAGGAGAAAATGGTGTGTGGGGGGTGGGGGGAGCCAGGAGGGAGGGAGCGAAGGGAGAGAAGGGGAAGGAGGGACAGAAGTGGGGGAGAGTTGTGAATGTGTATACACATCAGGGAACTCAGTGAGAAAACCTAGCCCTTGTACTCAATTTCCCCTTCACAAGGGATAAACAGGCAATTACGCATCCTTTTATATTTGATGGCCAAGTGCTGAACTGGAAAGCACACTATTAGTTTGTGTCCCTTCAGGGCCAGTGCAATAAGTAGCCAGGAGAGCTGGGGGTGACGCAAAGAGGGTGTTGTCTGCTGTTAGTGTGACAGTCTTGTCAGCAGCGTTCACATTACTGGAAGGTGATAAAGTGACGAGTAAGTTATTAGAAAGATATGAGGTGAAATTGAACTGAAGCTTCACACTGCTCAGACTTAGCTTTTTCCTTTCCTCTCTTGTAATGTTCCACTGTTTGTTATGAACTGAGCCTTGTTCCAATACCATATATAAAAGACACTTTTCCCCCTGCAGTAAAGGTCAAATGAATTTATAACAACATTTTAGAGGAGAAGAATAAGTATAGTTTTATGACAACTATAGTGTGTTTCATCAAAAATATATATAGCATTATAATGAGCAATAATGCTGATCCAATTCAGTGTACTTGTAAAAATGCGAAGTTGTTTTAAACCCTCTGTTATCAGGCATTTGAATTTTCCAACAAATGCCCAAAGACAGTATTTGATGTCCAGTTATTGCAGAATAACTATAAAAATAATTTTGTGCAAGGTGTGAGAAGGATGGCAATGGATGGACACTGGCTTGGAAGGGGCATGCGGGCAAGAGCAGCGGCAGATGATGCAGTGGGCAGCATTACAGCTATAGCTGTGACACTGCTGGACAATCATCTTTATGGTGAGAAATTCTGCAATTACAAGAAACCCAGAAATGATTCTGGGACAGATCAAATATGGTCCTAGTAGTAATAGGAGCATGCCTGTTTTGGCTCCGAGGGAAAATACAGAAACAGAAGTTACTTCTATGCCTCATAGTTCAGTGTATTGAGCTCCAGCTTTGGTCAAGAGATCAACAGCCAAGTGCTATCATAATCATGCCTTTGTGTGTTGCTACAGCAACAAATGAAGGCAATGATGGGCGATGGGACAGCTCCATGCTGGTACTTTCCACTCATAGCTACAATCCACTCGTGATTTGAAGTAGGTTTCACCACTGGCCATTTTTGAAACCTAAGTGACCTCTTTTATCTTTTTGCTCTAAAGGGACTTCAGCATCCCTTCTAACTCAAAACCAATGCAAAAATAAATTACCTCACACCTCACACTTCTGCTACCACATGGCTGTTCTAACTTGCTCATGTTCAACTCACCTGGTCACTGGGAACTCTGTAGGACACAACATGAATATATTATCACCCACTGCCAGAGAGAGCTATACCAGACTCTACTCTTGCATTAACTTTCCTTTTCAAGCTATCCTCAACCAGAGCGGGAGCCAACCCTCTAGGAGAACTAGTCTTTCAGAAGAAGAACTAGTCTTTTGGGCTTTTACTACCCTCCTTACTCCATTGGAAACATCCTGTTAAAAAACAAAGAACAGGAGGCAAAGAAACCCCCCACCCCCAAATTTAGCTATTTCCAGTTTGGGGAAAGGTTAAGAGATTCTTTCTAAACTAAAAGTTGTCATACTTTTAAAAAGCAACTCTTAAAAATAGGGTGTGTCCTCAGGATGAAAGCTTCTGTCCTGGACCATCTGGTTCTTTCTGATAGCAAGAGCAGTGCAACTTAGGACAATTGGATTCTATTTACTGTGTTACTCAACCTAACCCAATGTTAGAAGACCAGAAGCAAATCAGGAGTAGTCAGGTGAAGCTGTTAAGTAGTATTTATTAAAGGCCCCTTTTTCATTTTCTTGGTGTACCTCTGGCATGTGAGAAAAGGTTCCATTTTGAATGAGTGGGAACCTAGCGCATAGTTTCTCCTGAATAAAATGAGGAAAATGCCTTGGACCAGTCCATTCATATATACATATATATTTCCTCTTCTTTCAAAAAGAAAGGCATATACTAATAGGGCTGTTAACTATTTCAGTGTCTTCCTCCTCTTAACTGGAAGTCTAGAAATCAAATAGCCAAATAAATCACTACAAGGACAGTGGCACCCTTGTACTAAAAACACTTAAAAAACAAAGTCAATATTGGGAAAGAAAGCGTTCACACTTTTAAATCTTACAAAAGCAGCAGGCTGAACAGGGCAGCTGCAATTAAGACCTTGAATGAGTTACACTGGGTTGGTTTCTTTAAATACAATTACTAGCAGAACATCAAGCTTTAAAATCACATTTTCCAAACCAACTTACTTATGCTCTATCCTTTCTCTTGCTCCCTTTCTTCCACCTCCATAGCATGCAGATATTCCTGAAGGCAGAGTGAGCCTTTCTGATATTTACAAAAATGTAGCTTAAAATGATCAAAACAGTAAACGTCAACATCAGCTAGAGTGCATGCACAATAATATTACCTAATTTTGAACCTGTGACAAAAGTCTGGTTAAAATCAATCAAATGGGAAAAGGCTACATACATGGATGAAAGTCTATATCCCTAGTAATTTGCAGCTAGCATGAAATGGGAGGCAGCTAGACAGAAACTGAAGAGAAACAGGAAACTCCTAGGAAGAAGTAAATGAGAAAGAACAGGCCAGGTTGAAGAGCTCTGTGATCAGAACGTTGATCTCCTTATCCTTCCATTTGCACAAAAGCCGCCATCTCCAGGAGAAGTGCAGTTAAGTCAAAACATGGCATTCTGACACACCCAAGAACAGGCAACACTTCGGGACCGTAACATTTGTACATTTTATGAGTTTAAATTTTATACACCACATCTGTCCACTTCCCTAGTCCCTTTTAAGAGGCTTTGTATTGAAAAATGCTATTCAGTTGAGAAGGTCACCATAACAATTGGGAACTTGAGGCACAAAATAGTAGCAAGTAAGGGACACACTTAAGAGTGTCAGCTGCCCAGGACTTAGTGCCATCTTGCTGACAAAAACCAGGGTCTTGTATTCATGTTTGCAAGCAAGGGGAATTCTGTTTCTAGAATCTATCTCCTTCTGGACTTTGCTAACTGACTATAGACATTAGCCTGGCTCTGGGCAAGAAACAAAACACTTGCTCTAAGCCTAGCTTATTTGCTGATGTGACCTCCTGGCATCTATTTAATTCACTCACTGGGGCCATCTGAATTTTGTACTTGGCATTAAATCAAGCAGACCAAACACTGATCTTGTAGATGAATTCTCATATCTCAACTAGGAGTGTATCTTGTAAGAGTTACTGAAATAAAAATGCATATTACTATTCTTAAATCTACCCACTCTAAAAGCTAGTTTCCATAATTTCTGTTGAGATAGTCAAAATATTTTTGCATTCTTTTTCAATCTAGTCATTCGGTTATGGGCAATAGCGCAATACAGAGAACGCTGTGAGGACCAAAATGTTTGCAAACAAATGTTCATTTTTCTAGTTCAATTTTTCACAAACATACTGTACAGAGTCTTATATGGTATAAAACAAAGGAAAACATCTCCGTCTACTCAATTTAACATAACACCAAAATAAAGCAATTAAGATTTTGGGGAATTCAAAGATACAAGAAAACAAAAACGGTTATTACTAATTCCTCAGCTTTTTACCGTAAACATTTGTCATTTAACAGAAATAGTGTTTGATATAGTTTCTTTGTACTGCAAATACTTTTGGTCTTTCCTCACTGTAAAACAAATGAAGAATCAAAGGAATCCCAATGCATGTTCACAAGGAGGTGAAGATAAAGCCCCTAGATATATCTAGCTTATCTTTAAGAACCTACTGTTTCTGAAATCTTCACAAATAAAAAATACTGGATCCCCAAGGATGATGCTTATTTTTGGGAACAATAAATACTGTGAGGTACAATAACTCCTACAAGAATAATAACAACAGAAACATATCAACAGTTTCCTTTGGCAAATTTAACGGAAGTGGATGCTGATGTGAACACAGAAAAAAAAATAATGAACAAAACATGAAAAATGGAAATGACAGGAGAAGTTGAAACAAAGGAATTTATCTAACTTTTAGACTGATGAGAGAAATGTCTGAGGCCATTAAATGCAGAAAAGAAATACATTCTCTTTATATTAGGTACTGTTTGATAAAACATTGTTTGTTCCCTCCCCCTTAAAAAAAGAAAAAAAAAAGACAAAACCCAGTCTGCAGTGCACACCCTAACGGTTTTGGCTGCAGCCTGAACTTGAGTAAATATCATCATTTAGTCAGTATGTTGTGGTAGCTGAGGCTGCCGATGTGGTTAACCAGCTCAGGCAACATGTGTAAACATCGGAAACAAAACAAAACAAAACAAAACAAAAAAGGTTTGGAGCAGAGCCTCCCCCCTCATTCTCACTCTCAATTGCTTGGTTTCAGGCTTGCTTTCATTTCTCTCTGTGGGGAAACACAAAACACTACACAGTGAGATTCTATCGTAACCCCCCCTTCCCCTGCCTTTTGGAAGGAGTGTTGCTCAATTCAAGTTCAGCACGTGTGTTCTGAGCTTCCAAGTACTGCTGCTGTGAAGCAGGGCTTTTGATTTTGTCTGTCAAACAGGCCTGCGTCATTTGCCACTGCAAAATCGTGACAAATGAGATGGCCATACAACAGATCAACCCAGTTCAGACTTTTGTCTTTCTCTTCAAAGGAGAAGGGTGAGGGCCTTGGAAATGCGTATTCAACGCCTTTACTGTATTCAGCATTGTTCCATAGTGAATAACTTGGGCTTTTTGTATCCTGAAATATTATCCTGCCTCTAAAGAAGAAACGCCTTGGCTGTTTCACATGATATAATTTTGCTTTCCTTTTATGTAACTTAACATATAAGCAAGAAGGATGTAGTGCTGATTCTAATAACATTCAGCACTTGAAAGAATCACCAAGGTTTTTTTCTCTTTTTCTTTTTTTCCTCCATCAAAAAAGCGGTTTTCTGGTGGCCAACAAATTGGCCTGTGGTTATGTTGAGTGACTAATTGTATTTTCTTTTCTGGAAACTTGTGCAAAGTTGGCAGTTTTGTGTTAACACTAATACTTTTGTTTGGCATTTGTGCCCTATACTGACCAGACCGTTTTTATACAAGTGGATTTTTTTTTAAAGACACTTACTGAAGTATGGCAACAGTTTAAGGATAAAAAAGAAGCATGGATATTACACATCCCCTCGTAGTGTATGAAAAAAGTGCTTGACTGGATTTATGTACTAGTACAGGACATTTTAAAAAATCAGATCTGTGCTGTAAAGCATGCCAGCACCTCTTTATCACTACATCTAACAGGTAGTAAAAACAAGACCATGTTCTTCTTTTTTAAAAAAATGTGCATTAATGCTAACATAAATGAATAGAGCTAGCCAGCAAACTAGTTTTTTCCTGCATATCTAACAGCTGGATGTAACTGTCAAAATTAAACAAAAGAGTTAAACAACCATCAATACAATTGTTTTACATCATTTGCCTCTCAAGGCTAAATATTTACAGTGAATCTGCCATGCTTTAATTGAAGATTCTCTCAAAATCTTAAAGTTCACAAAAGACAACGGTAAGAAGTTCCTTTTTGTTTCATTTTTCATTTCTTTTTCTCCCTTTTGTTTTTGTTTTGTTTGTTTGTTTTTGCAGGCAACAGTCATGGGCACAACAAATTGTCTCTTTGGAGAAGACCAAGAATTACTCTATCAAAATTGGGGCTGGTTGAATGCTTTGCATGTGTATGTGTGTTTAAAGGGGTCCTTTGTTTTCAACCCCAAATTAAAGACTCCCCATTCCAATACCTATAAAGGAAAAAAATTCAAAAGCACCTAGTGTTTATCATTTTTATCTAAAGAAAACATGTGTGTGTGTGTGTGTGTGTGCATGTGTGTGGACACAGGCATACATATGCACATACATACACACCCTGGCCATGTACGGAAGCACACTGACTAGGCAGTTCAAACATGTAGGCCATCTGGTGAAAGCTGGCATTTGTAGTGTCAATTCTGGGACTAATCTATGGAAGTGAAGGGAATGTTTTTGTGGAGATTAGGGTTCTGACTGTGCCGATTTCGGCTTCGCACAGAGGAAAACATCATATTGCAACCCGGGACTTTGCACTTGTGCATTTCTCGCAGATGCACAGTTTTGTAGTGCACCCTCAGAGTCCCCTTGTTGCTGTACATTTTGTGGCAAATGTTGCACATGATCCCACTATTGCTCCCAGACAGGGTGCTGAACATGAGAGATCCTGAAACTTCAGCCCCTAGGCTGCCAGGGAGGGCTAGGGCCTCAGCCTTGTGTGCCGACTCCCCACTGTCACTGGCCCCATCAATGTCATCGAGAAGAATCCCCTCGTCACTGCCTGCATCAGATTCTCTGGAGGAATGGATGCTGCTGCTGGACTGGAGGCTGGAGGTGGTGCTCAGGTCAAGGACCATGTAGTCCTCTGCCATGCCTCTTCCATACCCATTCAGGTGGGAGTCTTCTGTGCCTGCGGGAGAGGAGGCATCTTCCCTGACATCGAGCCCCAGAGGGTGCTGAGCCCCATAGATCTTCACCAAAAATTCATCCCGGAGGTCCTTGCTAAGGGAGGGCTGCGATGAGTCCAGGCCCATGTCATCGAGTTCTTTGGTCAACAGTTTACGATGCAGATTTATGTTGGCACTGTGTCTAGGAAAATAAGAGGGAAGGGGGTAGGTGTACAGGGAGTGGGGAGGGTGAGAAAAAGGAGAGCATTTTAAAATGGATTCAGCTTTCACTAGGCATCCAATAAGCATATTTATTCCTAATTATGCCCTTTTAAAAGCAAGCATTTCCCGACATCATCAGGATCTGGGAGTAAGTGCTGGTGGTAAGGGTGCAGGTAGGGAAACTTCCCATTAAAATAATTCTTTTAAGAGAAAAATTCTTCAATGGTAGGACAAATGCAAACCCATGCACCCTTTTCTCAATGACTGTTACCTTAAGGTTGCTATGCAGCCACCTTCAGCCACAGAGGACCTTACAGCAGATATACAATAATAGGATCAAAGAACAAAAACTTTCTGTGTCTAAATTTCTGTTTGTCTAAGTTTACCTACCTAAAATCAAATAAAAAAACCCTACCTTTATAAAATACAGTAAACACTGCATTTAAGATATAAAAAAGATATACTTTAAAATGAATACGTGGTTTAGATAATTTGGGTTATGATAACTTCTTTCTTGTACATTGCAAGTTTGGAGTAAGAAAAAGTAGGCTTAATAGATTAGCAATTTCAAATAGAGCTAAAATACTGTCTTTACTAACATCAATCTCTCTCCTTAGAGTGATCAGGGATCCCAGTTAAATTTAACAGCAAAATATATTTATTTTTCAGAAGTTGCTGCATTTTAGTATTGAAATGTTTTCATCAAATATTTCTATTTAAAATTTAATTTTCTAAAACAAAAGCTAAAGACTGATTATTTTTAAAATACAACCCACCAAGTCTTTTTTAAAGCACATTAAACAACAGAAAAACCCCAAAGGACAAAATTAAACACAATAAGTACAAAATTTTATCAAGCACAACAATGACATTTGGTCCCTCTATTTTAACAACTGAAACCCACATTTCTTAGACAAGCAAAACTTTCACTCTATTCAGAGTGCTTTGCTTGTATTAAAAAAAAAAAAGATAGGATTTGTCCCAGAGCATCTTTAAGGATGTCATGATTTACAAAGCCTGATATGTTATTATTTATCTGAAAACATTGCCTTTGTATTTACATCCCCCATTGATTTTTAAAGTGCCCTTGGGCATATACCTCTCTCCACCTGCAAAGGCTCAGATATTTGACAAGTATCTAAATTGAACGCTACCCTTCCAAAAATAAACTCATACATAAACAGAAATAAAGCTTCTCAATACTAGAGGAAGCTCTACATCTTGAAGAAGTAATTGTGATAACAGAATTGACCTAAATGGCTGGTATAAAGTTCAACAGACCTCTTGATTTTAATCAAAAAGTATAGAAGACTAGAATAAGTCACTCCATTTGGTGACAAGCATAACCAGTATCTCCTAGAGATGGGTGAGAGGTATGTGCCTCAGAGACAAGAAAGGTGAGAGATACTTCTCCACCTTTCCACACAAGACAATAGATAGCACTCTGGGTGGAAGGGGCAGAGGGTAGCAGCCCTCTCCACACTGCACTTGGGAAGGCTGAGCTTACCTTGTGACAATAAGATCAGCTTTCTAATCTTTTGCTAAATCGATCACAAAAGAGGGCAAGAATGAGAGACAGAGAGAGAGAAAAAGAGAGAGAAAAAGAGAGAGAGAAAACAAATTCACATTCTAGACATCTGGTTTTTAAAAAACTTAAACAATAAAATAGGGATTTAAATGTTCTGATCACAAAATTACTTTCTGTCATAAGCGATCATCTCATTCACTGTCTTGATGATTTTCAGATCAGCTGCATAATCCAAAAATCATATAGCAAATTACAATAAACCAAATTCACAGCATCATCACCAACATCAAACAAAAATGAACTCCAAACAGATTCATGCAGTGTGTGGATATGTGAATGATAAACGGAGGTGGTCCCCACGGTCAGTCCCTGCTCTGACAGTCATTCCCCCTTTCCTTGGTGTCAGATGGCAGATAACTCCAAGTGCAGGTTGCTAAGCAGAGTGCAGGAAATGCTTACTAAGAAGTCTATGCTATGACATGTAGGGACAGCACCATCGGGTTATAACAAGAGTGTGGAAATAGAGTTACACTCTGTACTAGTACTCCATTAATAAAACAATCTGCCTACTATAAGCAGCTTAACCCTCCCATTTTACAATCTTTAACACCCTCCCCACTTTTCTTCATTTTTGCCTTGACTGCAATCTAGAACTCAATGTTGTTTCTCACACATCTGTAGTCACCACTTCCTAGATTCACTGCTGAGAAAACAGCAGCCAGACACACAGCAGTTGCATCAAGACACACTGAATAAGGAAGAATAAATTAACATTGACAAAAGGACATACTGATCACCCAGATGGACACCTCTCCCCTAAGATGACTTGTGAATTTACACATCTCTACTGCTATGTTACCAGGAAGAGATTTTTTCTCTTCACTTCTCACTTACAGAAGTCGAGATCTGTAATCTAATTAGATGATGTACCAGCCCTCAATATCTGTCAACCAAACGATGTGCAGAAATGTGTAGACCAGCTCTGGCACTCTGCTCAACAGTGTCCCTTTTCCGCTGTCAGCAGTACTGCTGGCCTCTGCTAATATAATTACATTGACTTTTATTCAATTAAGTGCCATCCCTCCCTTTGAAAAAAAAGCTACTTTATCAATTGATTCAGGTGTAATGCAATAATAAAGATGAACTCATGGCAGTGCATTAGTTCTGCTGTTCATAACTTCAGTGCACGGGTTCATTCATGGTAGTCGATTTCCATTATGCAACCACAGTTCAAGAGAATTGATTCTTTTATGTTCATTTCTTAATCTATTTCATTTTTGTTTAATAATCTTCCTAAATGCCATATGCAAAACAGCTGAAATGGGGATGAGAAGAATGGGTTGTGGAAAACTGGCTGGTTCATTCTCCTGACAGTGAACTTGGAGGTTCTTTCACAAACAAAGTTCCTGGGGTGGGAAGAAGGAAGGAAAAGAAGGAAGGAGACAGCACAAAATTCTTTGGAGGGCACTGGTTACTGATGCTGGTCCTCAAGAGCCTCCCCAGAATGGACAAAAGGCAGCACTTGGATTTCACAAAGACCTATTGTTGGACTCTCAAGTCAGTCAATGCAAACCATTAACTGTTATAAAATACTGTCCTCAAGAGGTATAAAGACCTGGGGTTAATAGCAATTTGAAGAATATTATACGTTTATTTGGATCAGCAAAACTGAAGAGGTGAACAGTAAGATAAAAGAGACACAGGAAGAAATCTCCTATCTTGACAATTATATATAGAGAAGAGAATCCTGAAAAGGAAATGCCAGACAGTGCTGGAAAATTGGACAGCCCCTGAGACAGGAAGCTGTTGTATAGAACAAATGGAAAAAAGATTCCATGAAGCAACAATTTTTGAGTTCTCTAAAATTTGTTCTAGGACATTTAGTGTTCTGAACATTTATCTTCAGGAAAGAAAGAATAATGATTAATGAAATCTACACTGAATTAAAAACTACATTTTATAGGTACATACATAGCATAAAACTGTTTATATTTGATCTGACTGGGTAGAAGATGCAGATGGAGAGGATGGAGTAAGAAAATAAGTTTCCATGGGAAAAGAGTAAGGATGAACACAGTGGTCCAAAACTTGGCCCTAAGAGGGATACTTTCAAGAATACAGGCCACATCTAATTTAAGCTGTGTCCTTCAGACCCAGCAGAATTACTTCGTACACAGGAGATATCTGAAAGAACATTTATTTGCCTTCAATCAGGAAAAATATGTGAGTCTTAAAAGAAGCTTTTCCCAAAATGTACTGCAGAAAGAAATAAAATAATCCTGATGTAGAAACATGTAACAGTGTATTTGAGAAAAGACACAGGTAAAATACCCACAATGTGTTGCAAGGGAAAGCTACAAAATTAGGGCACAAAAAAGGCCTTTAACTTGAGCTATGCTTGGAATTACGAATATTTCTTTTCTCTGAAGTTCTGTACTCTTTCTACACTGTGAATTTATCAGAAGCCTCTTAAGGACTACGATCACAAAGAGGAAAAAAGAAATAAAAAGAAAAAAGTAATAAAGTTTTGGATTGGGGGGATGGTGTCAAAACCCTAACCACTACTTCTTCATTTGGAATGCTGAGTGTAAGTCCTGTGGAACAACCAGTGAGTCTAGTTCTGTTTCCTTAACAAAACTTCACTACGCAGTTACAGAAGACATGGAATTCATCCTTAGAGAGGGTAGGTATCTGCATCCTGATTTGCACATTTTATCCTCATGTCTCTTTTCTTACTCGTCCAAATGTTCCATTTACATGAATATAATGTTTCATAAAAAACAGGATTTGTTTAAAAGAAAGGAGTTTCCAGTTTTTATATTTAACTTTGAGACCAGGCAAAAACATTGTTTATTTTTTTTAAACTATTTTTCACTTATTTTTTAAAAATAAAGTCTCATTACTAAGTTAGAAAACCAGTCTCAGTCAGAAATGAACAGTAAATTAAGCTACATATGACAGGAAATGTCCATCACTTAACTCTTAATTCTTATTCTTTTTTTTTTCTTTGTTGGTCATGGGGCCTGAACTCTGGGCCTGGGCACTGTCCCACAGCTCTTCAGCTCAAGGCTAGTGCACTACCACTTGAGCCAAACCCCATTTCTTGCTTTTTCTGTTTATGGGGTTTATCGAACCCAGGGCCTCATGCATGCAAGTGCTGCAAGCACTCTACTACTGAGCCACCTTCCCAGCCCTAACTCTTAATTCTTAATCAGGTTTGAACCATTCTGAATTCAATGAATTGAACACTTGATAATTAATTACAATGCCTTGGAAAAAATGGACTATTTTTCTTTTATGTTCCTGCTTGACTAGGTTATTCAACACAATACGGATACCTAAAATGTTCAAGAAGTATTGTCTAGAGTGATCATAGTAGATAAGTGTGTGTTTGTGTGTGTGTGTGTGTGTACATGTATACATCTGTATGAATTTTCAGTAATTCACTGATATTCTTCCAGGCTTGATTCCAGTACCTCTCACAAACCATAGTGAGGGGACAATCAAGGCCCTTAATAAAATGACACAGAATTTGCGTAAGACCTACACATCCTCCTATACTCCCTACAACATCTCTAGATTACTTACAATAACAATGAACTTAAAAGCTGTGCAAATTGTTGAACTGTACTGAATAAGAAATAACAAAGGAAAAGTATAAACAGATGTTTTTCAAATATTGGTTGAATACATGAATGAGTATGGAACTTGTGGATATAAAGGGTCATCTGTATATATACATGGGGAGAGGGAAATGCAAAACAGTTATCTAAATCCACAGAAAAGGAAAATTGAAACTTCTACCCCTTCTAAGTTCTCTTTTTATCTAAACTACGATAATCCTATCTAACCCTTCCTCAAAATTTCTGTATTACTATTTATTAATGGTAATGTAGTGTGCATTCATAGCTTTGTGAATTAAATGACATTCTGGACACTGACCATTTCTGCAATATAGACAGTAGTTCAAAAGATTATTATTTAAAGATTCTTTCTAGAAGGTCTGAACACCATCCCCTAGGTGAAGAAGAAACCTCATTGTAAAATTCTCCTGGGTAGTTCCCCCAACGCTCCCAAAGGTAGAGAAATACATATTAAATACATGAAATAAAAGCCAAGCAAATTCTTACAAATTAAAAATATAAAATTCCATCATTTCAATCCCTTTCAATATAAAACAAATCATCTACACTGGTCACGCAGACAGTTCCCCTACATTCAAATTATTCACTTGAAGATAAGCTCTTACCAAACTCTAGGGGGTTAGCTAATTTACTGTGCAGATATGGCATGTCTGTTGTAATAACAGGTAGGATGTATTGGGGTCGACCATTTATCAGAATTAGACTTCTCTTCTCAATTCAGAGTGAATTATGCTGCCTACACGACTCCCCTCTCTCAGAGCCTGCCATCCCCTTATGGCCCCTAATGTGGCAGGAAAACAAAATTGACAGTCTCATCTTGTCAACAAGGGGCGATTCTCCTGAGAAGCCATTTAACTTTGCAGAGGAAGCAATGTATTAATGTGCTTGTCCCGGGAATGTTAATCATCTTCAAGCTTCCGATCTAACTTTGACGTGAACGAAATCACCAAATTTGTTTACTAAATGAATCGTAATATGCTAATAAGAAAGCATGACATATATGGAAAAGCCAAACAGATGGTTTGTTTACTCCACTTTGCAACTTTATAAATGTTGTAACTCTGAAGATGTTAGTGAGAATTATTGGTTTGTTGGCAGAGGCAAACGTGTCTTTCGCATACTAAATCTGGCACTACAGTTAGAAAACAATTTGTCATTGCTGTGGAATGCATAAAAAATGTTAATGTAGGGATGGCATTTGGGAAAGCAGATTGGTAGATACAAAATGTGTATGCTGGATGCTCAGGTAAGTGTAGAATTCATATCCAACAGCCCTGTTCCCTAAGTGTTTCACTTTGGAGTTATATCTGACACACAGGCTTCTCCACGGTACTGATTATTCAGTAGCTACCTGTTGCATTGTAATGTGAACAGAATGATGTCTTCGAAGCATTTGAAAATTTTCTCGATCAGGCAGCTCTTATGGTGCTCAGTTTATTACTACTGCTGGGTAAGACAAAGTGGAGTCATGTGAGCCCTAGCATCTTTTACAGGTTTACTGAGAAATCTGAGCTACATACATACCCTGACCAATTAAATGCTCAAACCTCTCATCTTATTTTACATTCTAATTTATATGAAAGTTTCAGAAGATTTACTTCCAAATAGGGATGGGTTTTTGTTTTGTATTCAGATTTGCCTCATCTTTATGTATATAGTATGGCACATCAATTTCTTCCAGTTTTTAAAGGAAATGCTTCCTAAGAAAAATTATTCAAAATATTTCATATTATTGAAGTTTTATGATACAACTTCTTAAAAAGATGACACCAGAAGCTGAGCACTAGTGGCTCATATCCGTAATCTTATCTACTCAAAAGCCTGAGATCTGAGGATCACAGTTCGAACCTAGCCCAGGCAGGAAAGGCCATGAGACTTTTACCTCCAATAAACTACTCAGAAAAAGCTGGAAATGGTGCTATCACTCAATTGGAAAAGTGCTAGCCTTGAGTACCAGAGCTCAGGGACAGCACTCAGGCCCTGAGTTCAAGTCCCAGGACCAGCAATAAATAAATAAATAAATAAAAAGGTAACATTAAAGATAAATGAATCCAGCCATCTCATGAGTTAAGGGTACATCCCAAGGTTGGATAAGAAATTGTGTTTGATCAAATAAATCCATACTAGCTACTAGGACTTGGAAGATCTTATCCTAGATAATTCTGTAAAATAACTGAATTCATATCTATTCCTTCTTGAAAAAAAAGATAAATGTGTTCGGGGCTGGGAAGGTGGCTCAGTGGTAGAGCGCTTGCCTTGCATGCATGGGGCCCTGGGTTCGATTCCTCAGCACCACATAATCAGAAAAAGCTGGAAGTGGCATTGTGGCTCAAGTGGTAGAGTGCTAGCCTTGAGCTGAGGAGCTGAGGGACAGCGCCCAGGCCCAGAGTTCAGCCCCCATGACTGACAAAAAAAACAAAGACAAATGAGTTTCCCAAGGAAGAAGAAATTATTTAATAAAATAGTATTATTTAGCTATGGCCTTATCTGTAGTTCAATGTGGAAAATGAAAGTACTAAGCAGACTTGAATAAAAAGAATAAGCATAACCTAATTTCATTTTGCTTCATTGATATCAAAACTACCATCTAAAATATAAAGTGTGCAGTTCAACAATCGGCAACATGCATTAATGCTACTATTCATATTCAATTTTAGAAACATCCAGATGATTCTGTATAGTTCATTTTCCTTTCAAATCCCATTGGCATGGTCAGAAGTGTATTAACAACTTGATATTTCTCATTATAAGCAATTATTCTTGCTATCTCTCCTAATGTTGTTAGCCATTCTCAATATCCTGGTCCTATATATATATACATATTGAGACTAGTCTTAAGGGACTTTGTAGTATATCAACATGAACAGAACTTTTCTACCCATCTGCAGAAGAGAAATGAGAGAGCAAAGTGGTCTAAAGAACCAATGAGTTCATCTTACTGCCCAAGGATCACTTTGGAGCAAGAAACATTAGAGGCTGTCCCAGCCTGGCGCTTATATCTCATTTGAAACATCTCCTCATTCCTGACCAACAAAGAAAATTTCAATAAAGTACTTTTACTGGTTTAACAACGGTGAGCTCCTGGGATTGTCAAAGTGCTAAGCCTTTTCCAAGGAGAGAAGAAATCAGCAGCTCAAATATAATTAACCTTCCATTCTCAATGCAAACTGCCACGCACAGGAACACTGCAGTCTATTAGTGAAGTTATAATGGCCAACAGGCAGAAGCAAAATTGGTCAAAAAGTTGGCTGCTGCTGTCATATTTTTGGAATTATGATTAATGGTACTAATAATGTGGATGATTACTGATATGTGTATTTCCAGCAGTTTATCATATTGCTCTGGCTGCCTACGTCCACAATAAACAGGATGCTATCATTTACCTCTTTATTGAAGGCAATCCTTCTCTTGAAGGAGCATATTCTAATTACTTTGTAATGTTTTATGTCTTAAACATTTTGCAGCTCTGGACCTTGCCAACTGCTTCGTGTCTACCATTGATTAATTACTGAATGTTTAATCAAAATTTAGAACCTAATGTAGTCATTTATGAGCACACCACAGTGCCAAAGTAGTTAGGCTCTGCTCCCAAGTTTGGAGAGTGTTGGGTTCAAAATCAAATCCCAGTCAGGCACAAGGATCCAAGAATTTTACCTTGGGTGCACTGAGGTTGCCAATTCCATCTCTGCTGATGAATGGAAGGTAATCTAACTACAGGGTAAACAGCATCTACTTCTCACCAATAGATTTCTCCTTCCCCAATTCCCTAACCCACATAGCACCACCATTGCTGTTTCTGAGAACAAGAGAGTGCTCATGGAACATAGTTTTTAAGTGGTTAAACAAGTGAAAAATAATTTGCTGGGACAAATACTTAAGTTTTTTTTAATATAATGTGGATTTTTTATGGTACTGTCATACAACCATTCACCGTTGAAGTTAAGTGTTTTTTTAATACCATTACTGAACTGCTGAAATGGATGCTAATATAGCTTGGAGTGCTAATGTCAAGTCCTGGTAATAAAAAAGACAGACTGCTGAATGAAATAATTTCAAGTAAAAAATAGAACAAAAGTGCTCTCTCTCTCTCTCTCTCTCTCTCTCTCTCTCTCTCTCTCTCACTCTCCACTTTTATTGAATTGGGACTGACTGAGCCAATTGCTTTAGAAGTCTGTAAAACACAATTACTAGTGAGCTAAGTGACCCACCAGTGCCCCTTCAGTGACAGAGTAGACTAAAAAGGCAGCAGAGTGAGAGAAGGTCTCTTCAGCTGGCAATCAGGTCCCAGAAGCTTCCTTCAGAAAGCCTGTTGTTCCTATTGCTCACATCTGAATCATTTTACTTACCAAATCTTCCTATTTCTCACCAACATGATAAAGTAGCTTCATACATCACTTTCCAAGATGGTATCTCTCTCCTGGCAATTAAGGATGAACTGTCTTTTGATATTTTATTTATGTGGGTGTCTACTTAAAACATATGTATACTTTGGTTCATTTAGATGAGAATGTTAGCATACTCTTTGAGTGGCTCGTTATAATCCCACATCATATATTCCAGAGTGAAACTGAGGCATCACCTATACATGTTCAGGTAGAATCACTTTTCCCCCCAAAGGAAAGTCAAAATTAGCACAAGCAAGAAGAATTAAACTCAAAGAGGGTAACATTTTTCCCCCTAGTTAATAAAAGAAGTAATAAACTCCATAAAGTACTAGAGTTAAGATCACTAACACTTCAGGCATAACAGCTTCTTTACCAGGAATTTACAACTTCTGTTTTAATTCAGGCAGCTTGCATGAGGACATAAAACCTAGGTACTTTTTTTTCTTTAAAGTGTGGTTTTATGTGCACTGAAGAAAAATTGTTCTTTCCTTAAGAAGTATTTTCTTCCTCTGATTAGCTTGCTTCTTTCATGTGCATGCGCATGTGTGCATGAGCATGCCCGTGCATGTACACACACACACACACACACATAATACACATGGCACTCAAGAATAAAAGTGACTGAATCCCTTTTTGATGATATTGTAATTTTTGGTGAGTGTAAACTCCTTTCATATTCTGCCATATTCATTTATTTGAAGCTCATGGGAGTCTAATGGCAAAAACATGAAATTATTTGAGTATGTCTTTGAAAGCAGAAAAAAGGGAATGCTTTACAGCTCTATTTTCAGTATAAAATTTAAACAGAAAAGTCTCCCCTCCTCTTAGTAAAGAAGAGAGTTAGAGCCAGGCGCTGCTGGCTCACGCCTATAATCCTAGCTACTCAGGAGGCTGAGATCTGAGGATGGAGGTTCAAAGCCAGCCGGGCAAGGACAGTCTGTGAGACTCTTATCTCCAATAAACCACTAGAAAACTGTGAGACTCTTATCTCCAATAAACCACTAGAAAACTGGAAGTGGCCCTGTGGCTCAAGTGGTAGAGCGCTAGCCTTGAGCTGAAGAGTGCAGGGACAGCGCCCAGGCCCACAGTTCAAGCCCCACGACCGACAAAAAAAAAAAAAAAAGAGAGAGAGAGTTGGCAGAAGTCTTTTACCTAACAGAGAAGGGATCTGACCAGGGTTATATAAATGGATGTTAGTGTCTGGTCTTATGCCTTTTTCCTGGTAGAAAATGGCCTACTTTTTAAAAAAGGAAAGACTGTCTATGAAGATGAGTACCTCAAATGAAATATGAGAAATACTCAAACTAATAAAGTTTATCAGAGGGCCCAACAGGTTTTTGTGGAGCAGAAGAAGTGGAAATATGGAAAACGATCCTTTCTAAGTAGAACCATCATAAAATAGACTGCCTGTGCACTAATTATATATCTACTTCTCTACCTATACTTTCTGCAATAATATTAGTGAGAAGAGGAGACCATTTCTAAGAAAGATGAATAAGGACTATTTGCAAACAATATGTTGGTGTGTTGGGAGTGACAACAGTCACAAGAGATTTATATTACCTCTACCAATAGAATTATTTTTTAAAAAAAGTATCTTGACACCATGCAAGAGAAATCATTTGCTGGCCATTATACTTGGCTGTCTATTTGGTACACAGTTTTGGAGACAGTGGAAGTGGCTGGTGTAGTTCTTGTAGTAGAGGAGTGAAAGGTCAGCAGAGGCTTAAATGAGCTTGTCTTGCATCCAGCTGGGCCAGCAGGCGGTCATTAGGAAGCTCCGAGGCTCACTTTAGGCTTGACAGAGTCTCTCCCCATGATACAAGGAGACCGTTTTGCTCATTGCTCTTCTCCCAGTGTATAAAAAGAACCCCAGGGACAGGAATGACACAGAAGTTTATCTTACTACCAAAGTTTTGCTGGAGGAGGGCACAACTAGCAATTACTCAGGAGGGGGATTTATTTTGTTTGTTTGCTTTTGATGGAAAGTAATGGAGGTAAGTACAAAAGGCCTATTGATCCACTAGCTCTATTGTAAAGCCAAATAGAGTAGCAGTGAGGGGGGAAAATATCTTCTTTAAAACATTTAAAAGTCAGAAGACTTGCACAACTTCACTTTAGAAAAGAATTTTTGAAATGAAGCATTGTACTTTGGGAAAAACATAGGACAGGAAACAGTTGATCCCTTAAAATGTTCTCCTCTTGTTCTTGGAGAGGTTTAACACACCATATTTAACAACTAATTAATTAGGACAAATATACTATTAGTTATTTCCTTAGTGCTAAGTGGCTTACTTCTTGGAGGTTATTGCCTGGTGAACTTGTCTATTTATTGAAAATCTTTCATTAGAAAAGTTTGCTAAAGTTTTCAAACACAGAGACTGATGGAAAAAATGGATGTTGCTATGCTAAGGTGATAACAGGAGGCAGGTAGCATGTTTTCACATCTTCACCTCTGTTGTTAATGTATGCAGTGGCTTATCAGAGGTACCTCATGTTAATTTATTCCTACACACCTGTACAGGGCTGGAAATCAGGTAATAAGACAAGCACAAACTATACATCTTTACTTTTTACCTACAGCTACCCAGAGGCCCATAGAGGAACAAATTTAGTTCTGGAGACATCAGCATGTTTTAATAAAGCAAACACAGATGCCTTCCTCCATGCAAATCAAGACGTTTGCATGTGTAAATCTGGACTGATTTAACTAGCAATCACAGGGAAGGTTCACACTTGGTACCAAGGGTTGCCTCATTTTTATTTATAAATCACCTTAGGCAAACAATATTTTGTTTTTAAATTTATTCACGTGGCTGAATCACCTTTTGTGCACCTTAAAGATGAAGCAGATAAGCTTACTTTTCTGATAAAATTTAAGAGAAACTTTAGCTACTAGTGGCCACTATGAGAAGAGAAGAATAAAGACGGTAGAAATTATGGAGGATGAAAACCAAAGGAGAAATACTTCCTTCCATACAGATCATCTAGTTTCCACATATTTAGGTGAAAGAGTTTTAAAATTGCCAATCACGAAAGCAGATATTAGCAAAATTTGACAAATTAGCAAAGGATCCAGAATGTTGGAAAATAGGGCCAATGGATATTTATTGGTTTTAGATCCTGAGTAAAAAAAAGATGAGATTTACACATGTACTTCTCTCCAATACAGGTGACCTATGGCCAGTGAGGCTCTATGAGCATCCGACAACTGAGAAGAGAACAAATGATCTAAGGTAAACTAAGCTCTGCTGATTCTATGGTGCTGTCTTTTAAGAAAACTTCCTTTATGAAAATCCTAAATCTATGCCACAGAGTTAGAATTTCTTCTTCACATGGAATATCTCTTATGTGTAATTCAAAATTAAGGATCAGCCTCGTTTCCAGGCGGAACAGCATCTTAGCAGGAAAAAAAATTCAAGGCATAAACAAAGAGTGAATTTAAATATCTGTTATTTCACAGTGTTCTCAACATATACTTGAATACTTTAGCAATCACCTTACTGAATCAAATTTCTTTATAGAGAAGATTATTTACATTTTACTTCTATTATCTATATTTTATTCTAACAGCTATTTAGTGTCTAGGATGAATTTGACTCTTGTGTATACTAGGTAGTTCTTTTGAATTTATTAAACATATACTCATTAGCAACAAACCTTGTGTGTTTTTCTCCTCCCTTTCCATCACTTTAATCACAGAACATTCTTTGTGTTTAAAAAGCCTTTACTCTGATCTTATAAAAATCTTATGGTCCTTCTAGACCATAAGCAAAGACCTTGGCATCCTTTTTAACCAACTGCAAAACCTTAAACATATTTAACAAATTTCTGCTTTCTTCTTACTAACATGCCTATCTGAAGGCCCCAAACCCAATTCGCTCATGTCCACTGTCTTGCAAGCAACCTAGCACACCTGTGTGTATAGTTTCCATACAGTCTGCTAAGCCTAAAGATGAGAAGGCTGCCTTTGTCGACATGAAGAAGAGAGAGATTCTGTTAGCTTTATCCAAGGCATTCTAGAAGCCCTGCATACTTCACCCTCCACTCAAAATTTTCTTTAATGCTTTCTTTGCACAAGGAAGTAATTGTGTTATCATGATGGATGAAGCTGAAACTCAGGAGAAAGGGAAAACAGAGAGTTGATGATAGGATTAAAGGAAGAGTTCTTTGAAAAGCATAGCTGGCTCAAAAGAAAGGTAAGAAAACGTAGTTTCAACAGTGAATCGGAGAGGGAAAAACTAAGATCACAAACATCTTGGGGTGTTCCTGACTGCGACAAAGTAAAGAGAGAAAAAGGTAAGTATAAGTATATAGCAGAGACGGGATAGAACAGAGACAGGATCCAAAAGGCTGAATCACAGGCTGACGTTAGTTAATGGAACAGCCTTAAAAGTCTGAAACAGGAGTGTAATTATGTTCCAGAGTCTACTTTGCTGAGACACAGAAACCAGCTGCGATCCCAATGGCATTGCTGTTTCTAAGGTTATGTGGTAGTAGCTAGCCATACATAATTATACTAGTAATAGAAGAGATTGTCTTAACAAAGATGAATATTTTCTTTCAAGAAACAGTTATGTCAAGATTAAAGTATCCCTTTTAACATGTTTTAAAAGTGGAATCAAAATATGTGTTTTGAGATAGCAAAACTTTAAGTGAGAAGCAAAAACTTCATTCTACATTTTCATCGTATGTTTCTTCATTTATCATGTGTGACAAAACCTTGAAATGACAAAGACTAGATATGGTATACTATTTCACGCAAATGCAATGTATGAACTATCTTCTGAAGCTTGCTGTCTTCTGGGAGACTGAACACAGCTGGGAGAACATTTTTATTATTCTTCCCATTCAGAATATCCTGGTTATCCTACTGACTGGTTCAAGCTTCTAATCTTAGACTAAAAGTAGATACTGTAATATTCCTTCTATAATAATGTCTTCCTTAGACAAAAAGCAACTTAATAGTACCTCCTTAATAGTACCTGGTGTATAACACCAGGAACAAAACACCGGCAGCACTGACTTTTCTGGTGATTGGACATAAATTAAAGACATGTAGCCTTTTGGATCCACAGCTGTTTATTCCAGTGTTATGACCTACAATATTTTCAGCAAACCATCTAAAACTATGACAGGAATTCATGCAAATAAGCTTAAATTTTGGCTTATCTTCAAATACTCCATTTCCATAAATATTTATGCAGCTTTTCATGAGAGTTTTATTTTTGTTAAATAAAATCCAATGCATTAACCTCATTATCACTAGTACTCTATTTTAAAGTTGAAAAAGTGAATATTATTCATGGACTTGGGGGAGACTGGGTATAGTATTAGATGTTAGTATTCAAAGTATAAACTACTTTATCTGACATATTCTGGGACTGTCAAGGATTGAAAATGAAAATAACAGAAAATGGTATATGGAGGTAGAGAAATCATTTAAGAAAATAAGTTTCTCCTCAAAGCATGTTTTGAGCTGTTTAAGAAAGCCACTTATTGGGCTGGGAAGGTGGCTCAGTGGTAGAGCGCTTGCCTTGCATGCTTGAGGCCTTGGGTTTGATTCCTCAGCACCACATAAGCAGAAAAAAAAGCCGGAAGTGGCGCTGTGGCTCAAGTGGTAGAGTGCTAGCCTTGAGCTGAAGAGCTGAGGGACAGCACCCAGGCCCAGAGTTCAGGCCCCATGACTGGACCCAAAAAAAAACGAACTTTTTTTTAAAAAAGGAAGCCACTTATTTTTCTTAGAGATTCCACTTTTCAGAAACTGGATCCTTTTTATGTCAGTAGAAGAAAAACATTATTTTTACTACTTTTTATTTTTAAGAAGATTGATCGCTCAAATATAAAAATCAAATAGAATATACTAGATGAGTCACTACTTTGGGGTGGTACTTTCATTATGTTACTTTGTCACATAACTCTATCCAATGATAAATACTAAAATTCCAGTGGTAGCTATCTGGAAACTCCCTTACTAAATTTCTTCCTTTTGTGCATATTGATTTTTGCCATGTAGTAAAATTTTCTCTGAAATTATTTTTGAAAAACATGGAGAACCAAACCCACAACAAATACAATAGGAAGATCTATCTATTGTGTGAGTTAAGCTGGGCTGGTGTCTTAATGTAAATAATCTGCTTAACTCCATATGTAAAGGATAACCTTGTTACCCTACTACTGATCACCTTCACACATTCCACATACATTGCCATTTTCTTTAGGATTAATAAAGAACATGGTAGGTTTAGGGCCAGCTGCTTCTGTTTAAGTCCAACTATTTCAGTGCTTCAGCTACATAGCTAGAGTGTGATGTCATCTGAAGGCTGGACATAAAGTATTCTAACTGATCTCTAAAGCACATGCATGTCTCCCCTTCTGTGCCTAATTCACATGGGAAATTACATTTTAGAGCTACAATGAAAGACACTATGAAGTTAAAATAAAGAAACCCATGCCACCACACCTTTTCCCATACAACAATGATTGGTTTTGTTTTCTTCTAATATTTTTATGACTTGTAAAGAATTCAAGGACACACTAAATACTCATGTAAGGAATGATAACATTTCTGGTTATACCTACGGAGATGCAGGCTGTCTCGATGTCCTGGACCTATGGTTCTTTCCATCCGTAAATTTCTGTTTCTATATTGGATAAATATGTGTGTATGAAGATAATATATTGATTTAATTAAAAAGCCACAAGGCAAAGCAGAAATTATATATATAGATATATATATATATATATAATGACAGAAGCTGCGGCTTCTAAGTAAAGGTTAATGGGGAGGCAGGGAACTGTGTACAGATAACTTAATTCACACCTAGATGCATGGAAACACGTATGCACACACAAACACACAATCCACAGAGAAAAATGACGTGCATTACTGGGTAAGATGGTGTATGATTCTGCATGCTTAATCATAACAAGCACCAAGAGCAACAATCCTCAAGAGCATTGCAGCTTAGTTATAACCAGGTCACCGTGGACAATTTTTACAGTCGCATCAGAAACATTTAAGTTGCATCATTTAATAGTAAGTCCAACGTGACTGAAACTGGCACCCTCCACCCTCAGCAGGAGCAGCCAATGGAGATTTACTGACCTGTCTCTGCTTCGGCGAGAAGGGAAGGCAGCATTGCAACCCGCCACTGTGCAGACGTGCATCTCTTTTAAGTGAACATTCCGGTAGTGAAGCTTCACACTGTAGGAGCTTTTGAAACTCTTCTTGCACACGTAGCAGATTTTAGGGTCTGGGCTAGAACACAGGTCACCTTCTGGGGAGAATTTTTGAGGGCTGCCATAATTCAGAGACGATGCAAAACTCTCATGCAGGGCAGCCATACTGGCCCCCCCACCATTGTACAGTCCATACTGGCTCATGTAAAACATGTCATAAGTGGGATCTGTAAATTCCTCCTTCACCTTGATAACATCCTGGTGAGAGGGCTCACTGTGGTTCTCATCTGGCCTCTCGCTGTTCATCAGGACCTTTTCGCTCACCTCACCATGCATGTGCTCATCCCCTTCCATTGATTCCTCACCAAGCTTGGGCTCTGAAGATTCAGACTCATTCTCATAGTCCCGCTCAGGCTCCTGGTCCTCAGAGGTCATGCTATCTGCCCTTCTTATTTCAGTCCTTGAAATGCACAGGGTCCTGTTATGCTTAGAAAAGTCCTTCACAGACATGCCTGGGCTCATCTCCTCTTGGGAGTGGCAGTGATTGTCATGGCTCATGTCATTTACTACAGTTCCGCCATCATTGGGGTCATCATCTTCATCATCAAATTCATCAGCGGTATCAATAATTTCCTTCTCAATCTTTACAGGCATGCTTGACTTCCTGGGCTTTTTCTTAGGTGCCAGGTCGACACTGGGCTCATGGGTTGCCATCATCACTGCTGGCACTACTGGCTCAGAGGGTGGTGGGGGGTGCTGCTCTATGGTACCACTGGTTGGAATGATGGGACTAGTTGGGAGGGAAGTTGGAGGGCTCACCATTTCCCCTGGAGTGAGTAAACTTCTATAAAATGGAGGAACTGGTTGTACAGTCTTTAGCCCAGGAAATACCAACTGGCTAGGGAGAGGATTCTGTAAGACAGGGTCTAGTGGGGGAGTGGTAAAACCCATTGGGGGCCGGCCAGGACTTGTAAGTGTGAGATTTGATTTTGTACTTGCTATGACAGGAGTGGCAGCTCCTGATGTAGCCCGAATTAAATCTTTGTCTCGGTTGTTTCTTAGCATAGGCATGTGAAGACGAGGGTTAGGGTTTGCACTGTGTCGATTACGGCTTCGGAGGGAGCTGAAGACCATATTGCAACCTTCAATGGTGCATCGGTGTTTGATCTTCAGGTGAACCGCATTATAATGAATTTTGAGAGTACCCTTGTCATAGAATGTCTTCCCACATGCATTACAGAACACTCTTCCTTTCCTAGAGGCTGACCCCATCCTTCTCATCCGGTGAATCCGGAATGAGCTTTTTGGGTGTTCAGTTTTGGTTAGATCACTGACAGGGGCAGAATTCTGAATGGGGGAGACACAAGCTGGTTCTGTTTTGGGTTCCACATTAGTAATGCTAGTCAGGGCATTTCTGTTGGGTGTCTGATCATTCTTATAAGGTGTGGGAGATACTTCAGATTCACTGCTCTCATTATATTCATTCTGTGTTGAAAGGCTTGGTTCTCGCAGCCTCAGTCCTGGTTGCTCTAAAAGTAGCCCATTTGGAGGCAACCCTAGCAGTGGGGCTGAGACAGGATTTATATATTGGAATGGAAGCAAAAATGCAAGGCTGTTGGGGATGTTTTCGAAGTGATGTATGCTTGAAGGATTGCTGTTCTCTAAGTGAGCGAGTAGACTGGGACTTCTGGTGCGATTATTGCTCTCAATGAAAGTCCTTATATCTGAGTCTGTCTTTGAAGATGGTACAGCTACGGCCTGCCCTTCTTTCTCCTGAATTGCCATTAGCTCCACAATGGATTTGGTTTCTCCAAACCGCAGAAACTGCTGAAGGGTTATGATTTCTTCTTCTCGTGACATGATGGCCCAGCGGTCCAGAACCTTGCCAGCAGCATCCTGTAGGCCATATCAAAGAAACAACAAAAACAAAGATAAAAACTTATTGATTGTGCATAATTATTCAATGTAACTGAAGGTGTTCTGTCTGCTCATGAAACACAGAGAGCAAGAGCAGAAAACAACATGCAAGCACTGTTAATAAAAAGTCAACCCACAAAGCAAACTTTTCTGTCATGCAAATCTAGCAATTAGAGTCACAGTTAGAGAAACAGATTGTATTTAATAATGTCAAAGCAAACAAATGTAGACCACTGGCGCTCTGTGATCTAAAATGCCTTCAGTATTGCTATTTTAACAACAATGATCTATATACTATGCAACTATTTAGCATATATTAGTATAAGACGTGAACTCTTGCTGTGCAACCCGGTATAAATGCAAAAAAAAAGGTACCTTAATCCTTATTAAATAGTGACACCATAGGAAGGAATTAAGTATAGTTTGCGAAATTTACTTCTTCGACACAAGCAGACATGACACTGGATTCAATGATGGAAATTCCTTTAAATGGAAGTTATGTAAATCTCTGAATCAAAAAGATGAATGAAGTAGGATTACCCCTCAAACCCCCAACTACCATACTGTATCTCTTCTTTTTTAAATGGGTGTATCTTAGTATCAGCTAAAGGAAGACAATTTTCATAAGGTAGAATAACGGAGCTATCACTTGTGAAAGGTAATTGTACTTTTCCTGGAAGTTGTTTGTGATCATGAGATTTAAAGTTTGAATTAGACTTAAAGTATTTCACTTTTTATGATTTTGTTATAAATGACTGTTGGATATTTGAAAAGTAAACAAGTGATGGTTTTAGATAGACTAAATGTGTAAAAAGTTGTCTCTTAGCATCCTCCTCTGATAGTAAAGGGAGTCCACGGAGACTATACACATCAGCAATCATCAGACTATGTGTTGTTAAATATACATTAAAAAGCATTTCACACTTTCATTTTTGCTAGTAACTGTGAGATTTGCCTGGAGGTAGGACTTAAAATCCTGCCATGTAATGTCAGACAATCCATTTCAGCATGGATTGAAAGAAATATATTTAAACACGTAAATTATGGCTTCATTATTTTCTGGGGCATCATTTCTTATATCCATAAGACAGGGCTCTTTTCAACCCTCTGAGAATGACATTTGATTTAACCCTGACCATCAATTTAAAGAAGCACAAAACCTTCTTGAAAAACAGAATAAAGCTTCAAGTTTAGATACAGTTAGCATGAATAAAGCCATGGGTTCAATCCCCAACACCAAAGTAAACAAAAATGATATGATATTTACTTATTAAAAAGTGAAAAATAATAAACTTGCACTGAAGAAATCTAACATACCACCTTAAAAGAATAATCAAAGTTAACACCACTAGTTGAAGTCACACTGGTACCATGTTGAGAAAAACATACTATGACTTCTGTGGCGTTGTCTTACCTTAAGCCAAGTGTAAGAAAACATCAGACAAACCAAAATTGAGGCCAACTCTAAAAAATGGAAGAGAATACTTTCCAAATATGAAAGTCAGGAAATTTTTTTTTTAATCAATAAGGCTGGAGGTATGGCTCAGTGCTTGCCTAGAAGTACAAGGCCCTAAGTTCAAACACTAGTAGCACTAAAAATAAATAAATATAAATAAATAAATAATATAAAAAAGATAAAGAAGGGTTATAAGATATGGTAGTAAGAAGGCATAATTGTGTGACCCTAGGCTGGATGCCAATGATGGCTCATGACTGTAATCCTACCTACTAAGGAGGCTAAGATCTGAGGATCACGGTTCAAAGTCAGCCCAGGCAGGAAAGTCGATGAGACTCTTATCTCCAATAAACCACCAGAAAACCAGAAGTGGTGCTGTGGCTGAAGTGGTAGAATACTGGCCTTTAGCTGAAGAGCTGAAGAACTGAAGAACTGAGGGACAGCTCCCAGGCCTAGAGTTCAAGCTCCATGACTGATATAAATAAATAAATAAATTGTGTAGACCCTAGGTAGCCTAGACCAGTGAAAGGACATTAGTGGGAATACTAGCAAGATGTGAAGGTTAGTTAACATTGTTTTTTTTTTTTAATCAATATCCTCGTTTCAACAACGCCATTGTAAGATATTAAATTGAAAAAGATATAAACAACATGTACTATTTTTTCAACTGTAAAGTATGTGTTCAACTTTTGAATATAAAATTCCCCTTGAATCATCAGAGCTAATATGAGTACATATATTTGTCATTTGTCTGTATTGCTTCTCAACAACCTTTATAAGGTTCCTTCCTAGCATTCTATTACTTTATATAAATGTGAAGGTGCATGCATATGGATGTCCATTCCTGTGAAGATTGGCAGATACCCTGGCCCCTCCCTTATCAAATAGGTAAAATTGGCTTTCAAGTGAAATATTCTCACACAAATCTTTGCTCCAAATAATCATATAATGTTATGGTTGTGACTCCAGATAATCTTGTGGATCTGAAGTGGCCATTTAAAAATTACAGCCAGTAATACATTACACTCACATTCTTGTTTTGGAATGTAGGAACGATGGGGAATGCAGTTATTGCTTGTACACAGAAAAATAAATTGTGATTCTATATAGATTATCTCATTTGAAATCCTTATTATTTCCAGAGTTCAGCAAATGTGTAACAAATAATAAATCACAGGTGAAGAAATGTAAGATGGCTTTTGAATGTTACCAAGATGCAGCCTAGGTGTCCAGGACTTGAACATAGATATGCTAACTTCACAGAGTGTCTACTATGTTTAGTGAATGTTGTTCTGTGATACCATTTCCCAAGTGAGCACACTGGATTTATGGAAGCCAGGAATAACTGCAACTGTTCCTCAACAAGGCTTTTGAGAGAACACTAGAGTTTTCTCTTCCAGAAATTTTCTCTCTTACTTCCAAACCTACTCTCTCAATCATTCTTTTCTGGAGCCTTTTACTATGATTGCTTTGGAGACTGACACCCAGTCTGAGCAGCATCTCCCCCAGGTTCTTACTAGGTAGCCTGTAAGCCTGAAGATCAGTATGGACAGCTGGCAACCTCTTCTCCGGTATTAAAATGTACCTTAGAAACAACAGGAACTAATCAGATGCATTGTAAGCAATCTCATTTCCCTCATCTTCTTATCTCCTCCCTCCCAACAGTACACAGCAGTTCCATCTGATTTCTCTTTTCTCCTGGCATCACAAAACATTATCGGGCTGACTCCAAAAGACTAGATAGCCTCCATTCCAATCATATGAAAATCTGGGTAAAGTAGGGTTGTAAGGCCAGAAAGCCTATCAGTGTTTGCTAGGGTAGCATGTGGGAGAATTAGGAAACTTCTTGGAATGATGGTAATGTTTTTGTTTTCATGACTTTGTTGATGTTTATGTGACTATGTAGACTTTATGCTTAAAACTAGTGGATTTTATTGTATGTGAAGTATACTTTAGAGATCAGGATGTAGCTCAGTGGTAGGGTGCTTGTCTAACATTGGCAAGGCCCTGGGTTCAAACATACAAACACAAAAGATGAATGAGTTTTGCTAAGACATGGTGGTATAGGCCTGTAAATCCTAGTACCTGGAGGGTGAGGCAGAATAATTGAGAGTCTGAGACTTGCCTGAGGTAAAGAGTAAGTTCTAGGCTAGCCTGGTCCAAATAGTGAGCCTTTATCTGAAAATAAATAAACATGTGGAGGTGGGTGGGAAGGGTTGGTAGGGGAAAAACAAAGGAGGAGGCAACAACGCTTGATCGGAAATGTACTTATTACCTTGTTCAAGTAACTGTAACCCCTCTATACAGTATTTTTACAATAAAAAAGCTGCATTAAAAATAAAATAAATATACAAAGAAACAGCTGGTCATTGGTGGTGACTTAGGAGGTAGGGATTGGAAGGATCAAGGTTGAGGCTAGCCTGAACAAGTTTCAGAGAACCGTATCTCAACCAATTGCTGAGCATGTTGGTTTATGCCTGTCTTCCCAGCATTTTGTGAGGCTGAGTTAAGAAAGACTCCAAACCAAGCTTATTTCAGCAAAAACAGAGACCTTATCTGAAAAACTATCAGAGCAAAGGATGTGGAGGCCTGGCTCAAGTGCTAGAGTACCTGCCTAGCAAGTGGAAAGCCCTGAATTCAAATCCTAGGAAGGCCCTTCCCCAAGTATAAACTGAAGTTGAATTGTGTAATTTCCATGTGACACCCATTATGACATGAAAAATAAACACAAAAGATCCATTTACTTTTTACTCAGAAAGATATTTTTTACTAATATTTTATATGTGGGCTTATGGTAGTATATTACAAATGTAGAAAGTTTTACATATGTCAGGGTACTTCTACTCATCCATTATTTGTACTAGTGGGATATAAAATACTTTGTGGAGACTGATTCTCAGAGAGCTAATACTAGTATGTGGTAGGTATGTACCATATGCACAATCTTCACAAACACCTATCTTCTTTGGCTTTTGTGTTAGCCTCTTCTTTTTTTTTCTTTTTTAAGGATGCTTAAGAAGTATTATTTAAATTTTTTAAAAATTATGTTGAAGCCCTAAGAAACATAGGTCCCATGGTTTCCCTTATTTGCAATATCTAGTATATATATGAGTCAAGTCAGATAAGGTGATCTTAGGAAAATGAACCCTAAGATAGGTTTTTAAGTGTTTTTTTTCTTTCATGCATTTGTTTCTAAAGCATTTATAAGATTATTTCTTTGTTGCTTTGTATGTCCTTCCCCCACAGTATAACACCTGCTTTCAATGTATTTGGTGTCGGTATAATTTGTGGAAGGGAAGGGGAAAAACAAGTCGTTTAAATAAGGATACAGGTGGACCCGTTGCAACAATGACAAGTACAAGTTGTCATGTTGAAAATGGACTTTACAACTTTGGTGGGGGAGTGGGGAGAATTGGGTGGGGGGGTGGGGGGAGGCTGGGAAGTGATGGGAAGGGGAAACAAAGGAGGAGGCTACAATGCTTGATAAGAAATGTACTCATTATCTTGCCCATGTAATTGTAACCCCTCTGTACAATATTTTCACAATAAAAATTATGTTAAAGTAGTTATACAAAGAAGATGCCATGTAACAAAGCTGTTTATGAATACAATGATGGTTGCATACAACAAATACAATGTATCGTGATCAATGCCACCCCTTTAACATTCTCACCCCTCTTTGACCCACCTCCCTACTTTTCTTAATGAATTTTTGACAGCATTCTTTCCTCCTTTTCCCTCATAATTCTTTTACCCCTTGGCCCCACTCACCCTCTTGCATGTACCCTTTTTCTGGTACTCCTTTTGTTGGACTTTGGCCAAGTCTTTCTAAACAATTATACTACTTGAGCTTTCAACAGTCTCTTATACTTCAGTTAATTCATTTATATCCACCTGTATACCAATCAATGTGTTTATTTATAGATTTATGTGTACATTCCAGCTGCTACAAATGAGGTAAACCATGCAGCCTTTGTTTCTCTAGGACTGACTAACACTGAGATTCCACCTCACTCCAATTAGAATGGTCATTATCAAGAACACATTAATAATAACAGATGCTGGTGGGGATGTGGCCAAAAGGAAACTCTAATACACCATTGGTGGGAATGTAAGCTTGTTCAACCACTCTGGAAAGCAGTATGGAGGTTCCTTATAAAACTAAACATAGATCTACTCTATGGTTCAGCAATTCCACTCCTGGGCATTTATCCAATAGAACACAAACAAGATTGCAGTAAAGCCACCAGTACAACCATGCTCACTGATTGCAGCACTATTCACCATAGTCAAGATATAGAATTATCCCAGGTGCCCATCATTGGATGACAGGATCAAGAAAATGGAAGCATAATATTGTACCATTCATAAGGAAATGGCCTCTTCTTCAGATGGACGTGTACCAGGATGTGACCCAGAAATTAGGAAATATATTATTCTGGGTTACTGAAGGAGCATGAGATGGGCTCTGATCACTATCTCAAATGATGTAAACATTAGTACTCCATCAAAGTAACAGATGAAGCTTAGCAAGTAGACCGTTCATACCGCGTGTGGGCTGTATAGAGCTAGCTTTAGTCACTAGACGTAGTACCTCTTCAGTGAAAGAGATGTCTTTGAGTACTACAGTAGCTTTGAAGAAAAAACATAAATCTATTAAACTTTTACTATTCTTCTTTTCCATTCTCCTTCCAATTACCTCTTTTAAAATTAAAATGAGTTCATATATAACAACCAAATAGTTCAATTTCAAACTGTCCTTCTAAGATCAAGCCAGCTTTTCAAACTTTCCTTTTAGCCAAAAAAGTTTAACTGTTCTAGGTACTTCAGAGCCACCCTGCTACATTTTTTGTTAGATTCTGTTTATCTCTATTTGTTTGATTTGGTATTACTAAGTGTTGATGGGTTAGTGTTTGTGTCTACCTGTTTTTACATGTATGTGTGTATAATCATGCAAAAAAGGAGTTAAATTTAAAAAATGGTGACAAAATACTTTGTTGAAAATAAGATTCTGGGAAGTACTTAGGGAAATTTTTCAAGCAATGTTGTGATAATTTCTGAGAAACACTTGAAATTATATGTGAAAATATCTTGGCATGCTTATTTGTTTTAGTCAATTTACATTGAAACATATTTCTTTCTGGGTACTGCCTAAGAAAGATATACCACTAGTATATACAATATATATATATATATATATATATATATATATATATATATAAAAGTGCTTTGTGTGTCTACATAATAGTATAATTTGGTTTAGTTACACAAAGAAACTGCTCTGATATATATATATCTATATATCTATATATATCTATATATATATATATCAGCACTTTTATGCTACTTTGCCTTTCCAAGATTTGAGGGTAATGTTTCTAGGAGGCCAGCTGAAACAACTATAGTATCTGTAGGTAGAATGAAACACTCTCATTCATACCATGATTTCACCAAATGTTTTAAATCAGACTTTATTTTTTAAGAAAATTGACATTTGTTTTGGGTAATGAAAGCTACTCAGTTTTCATGATTTGGAAATTGGTGTTTTGAAGAATTTCTTAGCAGCATATTTTACCTTCAAAATACAGTGTTGACCAATCATATCCTTGTTCCTTCCTCTTTTGGCTAGAACAAATGACCCCTGAGGAAGCAGATAAGGGTGTAGCACACAGAAAAGAAAGACTTCCAAATGATTTAGACTAGACTTTACTTGTCAACGTTTATCTATGTGACTCTTTTGGAAAATAATAAACCTTTCTCCATTAACTCAAGACAGTTTGCTATGATGTAATTATGTCAACATCGGGGCTAGGTAGCTCAGTATGCAGTGATTACCAACGCTGATGCTAATTAAAGTCAGTATGTCTAGATTATAAAAGAGTTAAATTTGAAGTATCTTTACTATTCCTTTTTTTAAAACCAATATCCCCCATGGAGAATGGAGGGAAATTGTGTTTACCATTGGTTAGAATGATGGAGTTCTAGAAACCTTTTCTGTCTTATAGTCCTTGCTAGCTGACATGCTAATGCCTCAGTCTTCTCTTTATAAATACTGTTTTTAAATAAGGACTGAAATTTTCAAAGAGATGATTGTCATATACATGTCCATGTACACAAATGTGTACATGAACACAGAATGTGATTATTCTTGACTCATTTTAGACATCAACCTCATTATAAATAAGCTTAACAAAGCATTCAAAATGCTTGACTTTATAAAGAATTTTTTAAATAAGATGAGGTGAGGCACACTAATTACTTGATAAAGTACAAACTCTAAAAATGTCTCTCTTTGGGTAAATCTAGAAGTATTAGGGAAGAAGCCCTCGAATATAGTTAATAGTACGTGGAAGAAGCAACATGCTAATTTTTACAGCTCTAAGGAACTGGTTATATATTTTCCAACATACGCTATCAATAACTTCTTTTGTGACTCATACAGAAAAGAATTTTCACAGTGAAAAGATTTCTTAAGAAAAAAATAATTAATTTAACAATATAAGTTCCCCCAAATAAGTAGCCTTCTACCCCAAGTAACATTATTATAATGACAGAGAAATTAGTTTTAAATGGTTCTGGTGATTTTTAAGACATATTATTTGATTTTGGATTTTAAAACATCACTTTAAGCTGAGGGTATAACTAAGTGATCAAATACTTGCATAGCCTGTTGGAGGCCTTAGATTTTTTGTTTTGTTTTTTTGTCGATCATGTGACTTGAACTCTGGGCCTGGGGGTTGACCCTCAGCTCTTCAGCTCAAGGCTAGCTCTGTACCAGTTGAGCCACAGCGCCACTTCCGGTTTTCTGGTGGCTTATTGGAGATGGGAGTCTCATAGACTTTTGTGCCCGGTCTGGCTTTGAACTGCGATCCTCAGATCCTAGCCTCCTGAGTAGCTAGAATTACAGGCGTGAGCCACCAATGGCCTGCTGGAAGCCTTAGATCTGATCCTTAGCATAAGCAAAAAAGCAAGCAAATCACTTATTTCAGAATACCTTTGATTACGGACCGAGTAAGAATGTAGTTTGCAAAGCACTATCTCTCTTTTTTCCCTTGGCAGTAAGTCTATGTAGTTTTTGTTTTAAAAACTATGATTATGATAGATCCTCTAGTACTATAATACAGTTGATCACAGAAGCTCTGAGCTTGCTAGGATTCCTTTTGTATCATGTCATTTAGCCTGTCTAAATTAAAACCAGCCTGATGCACTTTCTTCATGGGCTTTTGATTAAATACAAATAAAGCAAGTACCTCACTTTGTCATATAAAATAATTCAGAGGAGTAAATTATTTTCTAGAATGTCTAGAATTGCACTCCAAAGATTCAAATGTACTTTTCAAATTACTAAGTCTACAGGAAATGAAACCTGAGAAACTTCTGAAGACAATACATTTTACCATTTAATGTAAGTATTGTAGGAGTCATTTAAAATTGAAAATCCTAAATCTTAAGTTGATACTCTTAGCATACAAACTTTTACTAGAAAATTATTCCTGAGTCCTTAACTTTAATGACAGACTAGCTCTAATACCTCTAGGCTAAAACACACTTTATATTTTACAGCTGCAAGTTTGATTCTGTTTAACTTACATATACTCAATCTTAAAAGTAAATAAAATGAAGAATATAAATGAAGGGAACCTAAAAATTCTTGTTTTGATTCTGCCAAAGTCCAGCTATGTGACTGCTAAATCACCAACATGCATCTTTTTTTTTTTTTTGGTCGGTCATGGGGCCCAAACTCTGGGCCTGGGCACTATCCCTCTGCTCTTCAGCTCAAGGCTAGTGCTCTACCACTTGAGCCATAGTGCCACTTTCAGCTTTTTCTGCTTATGTGGTGCTGAGGAATTGAACCAAGGGCCTCATGCATGCAAGGCAAGCACTCTTCCACTGAGCTACGTTCCCAGCCCACAAACATGCATCTTTAATTTCCTCAATTCTAAGTATTACTAAAATATCTTTAAAAGTTCACTATTCTATTTTCTATGACTAGACTCTAAACACAACAATCACTTAAATTAAAATGTTTACACACTGGCATTTTTGCATTTAACCAACTTGTATTTTCAGAATACAAGTATTCATGAGTGAAAGCAAGCCTTTTTCTGAGAGTACCTGTAGTATACTATATTCCGGATGTATGTTGAAGCTTCTTTCTCGGCTGTTTACTCATGATATGGTTAGAGATACTGAGTGTTCTGGATTAATTTTGATTTCTTGTCAATTCAATGAAATTGGGGAAACTGTACAAAAAGTTCCTATGGTAACCGCTCAAATCAAACTTAGCAGAGTTTGGGAAATTCTAAAACTTGGAGATTCAACTGTTCATAGAAGTTTTGAACATGTGTCATTAATGTTATGTTAGTAAGTATCTGTAATATTCAAGAGACCTATCTCATGGCTCTAAAATATAACAATATCTGTATATAAGACCCTTTCCTTCACTTAAACTCTTTAAATAGATATGGGTTATTTACTTGGAGATCACTAGTAGATTTGTAGAGATGATATGATTTTATAGTTTAGGACAGCAAAGGGACAGTTTGAAATTGTCAGAGAAACATTGGGAACAGGAGGAAAGAGAGAAATGGCTCGTGCAAATGGTCTCATTTTCTTCTCCCTTAAGACAAAATGAAAAGGCCCGAGTCCTAAAACTGCAATTAGTCTGCTTTCTTTGCAATAATCAAAACTCACCAGAACTCCTGACACTTTTACTTTGGGTTCTACAGTTTCTAGCTTAGCTCCCCTTCTATACCCAAAGTCTTTCCTCTGAGCTTACAGAAAGTCTTTATGTATCCATGGGGTCCTGTGTTTCCTAATACACATTTCTATGTCTGATGAACAGCAGGAAGTGGGTGTCAAAAAGATTTTTTCATAATATGGTGATTTTTATATATCAGACAAGGGTCAAACCCTTGGAACAATTCAACAGTTCTTTCAGGTTTTATCAGTTCTACTTCTGAAGCATAATGGATGATTCTAATTCATGTATTGTATTTGGAATTACTTTGCAAGTGATACTGACTGAATAGCCCAAAGGAACTTTAACGTATTCATTGGGATATAAGAGAGCAGGGAAAAGAAGGGATGAAGTACTCACTAAGCAGCATTCCATAAAACAGTGAGGATTGAGTATTCCATAAAACACACTGAGGACTATGGGTGTGATTGAACAGAAAGATGAATTGGGAGATTTAACTTTGCTCTTCTCTGGGTATAAGAATAGCAGTAGAACACAAAGATTAATTTCCTGCTTTAGCATTCACCGGGGAACAACACATTATTACTTGTAACACATACACAAGGCTGTTGATGGATATACTTTCCTTTGATTGTTCAGATTAGATGTGTTCCTATAAAAAGCACCCACACATACATATGTGTGTATAATTATAAATCTACATATGCATTACTAGTTTGTATATTTATAAGCAAGCTATCAGTACAGACAGCATGTAATTTATTTGGCTACAAAAGAGAAGTGATTTGGGATTGGTAGCTGACTAAACAAATATAGATAAAAATGGAATAATCAGAGTAAATAATCAATATATGTTACTATAACAAAAAACTCAGAAATTCAAAATAAAGGATAAGAGGAGGAAGCATACATTATAGAGCACAAGGCAATAACCATGTCTGCAGCCTTAATACCCTCTTGTCCCAGCAGTCCTGACTTTCTAAGCAGCCCACTTCTCCACATTAACGGCAGTCATTTGGAGAGCAGCAAACGTGCCATTAGAAGCACTTTTACAAGTGTATATTCATCCACCAATTAGCTTAATGTGGCCGCTTTCTGCATATTTTCTATCCAGGCTTGCACAAATCTTATTAATATTTCCCCCTAGCGCTTTGACAGATTACCTTGTCATTATGCATCCTGGAGCCTTTTAAACAATATGGGTAAACTACTGTTTGTGAGGTTAATGACAATTATCCCCTAATTACTGCATAAGTCACTCAGTCCACTTTATCTCATAGACAGGGTTCTGCTCTGTGTATCTGCCATTGTGTCACTGTAAATGAATCTTGTATTGCTATGTTTATCTGCCACTGCCTTGTAAATTATACTGACAGAAGAATGAACAAATTACTGCATATCATCACTTAAATACCACTTCAGAAATTAAAATAAAAAAAAAGCTTCAGCCCAGAGCTTACATTTTAGGAGATCACAATTAGGAAAACATACAAACATATTTAGTGTTTTATGTTATGTTTCAAGGTTAGTAACGTGGATTTCAGTAGTGGAGTCACAACAATGGAACTAGGGTGAGAGAAAAGTAAAAAGCTACAGGGGGGATAATAACAGAAAAAAATAAAGGTAGGGGGCAAGGGAAAATAAAATTGTAATGTCAGCCTGAACTCTTGAATGTATTTCCTAATACCTTAGTAGCTGATAGGGCACTGTGGAAGTATTTTCTAAGGGTTATCAATTTTAAATCTAATTAAATGGTTTGAGATAAGGCCACTCTTCAGTTGGGATCATTTTTTTCAGTTACTTATAACTAAGCCAGACACAAAACACAGAATCTATGTAATTGAGAATAGATAATGTAATAAAGGCTACAGGCTAAGCCAATTTCATTGATGCATTTTTGAACATTATTAAACGGGTTCAGGAGCACAGTTTCCAAAGTTGCATTTGAGATTGTTTAACATTGTTTACACCAATGAAATCAGTTGAGTCCATTGGTGCATCATAGTGACTGTACTTTCTCTGATAAAATTTATAGGACAGTATTATATCCTATAAAAGAGAAAGAGAGAGAGATTGAAAAACAAATAATCTGGAAGGATTTGTTTTGTCTGAAATCCATCTGCAGATTATCAGATAAGTAAATGTATAAGACTTGGAAAAGTCATCTGGTTTCCTGACACAACTGCACTTAATAAACATTTTAAACCTTCAAAACATTTTGAAATGTGAAGTATTCGAAATGTCTCCATTTAGTGACACCAACATGGTTGATAACTGGCAAGCATGAGAAACAGGACCAACCCAATCTGAAGGATGGCTCTCAACTCTTAATTAGTGAGGCATATAGAAGACTTGCATGAAATCACTTCATGACAGCCCTGGGTAAGTAAGGGCAGGACAGGCTCCTAGCATGGATGATAAAGCTGTCTGTTGGAAGCATGCATACACATACATTTTATACCTCTTGGTATTGAACAGACTGGAAGAAAAAGCTGTAGCAAAAGGAAAGGAAAACATGAAAGGCAGAGTTGACAGGACTAGCTCAGGGGCCTGGCAGATTCTAAGCAACTCCTAGGGTATCTGATCTCCAAAGACTAATCTTATTATCTGTCCTGTGTCCTGGCAACATAGCTTTCGCCAAGTACGCGCTTCAGGCTGAAATGGAAGCACCATTCTTTACACCTATCTTTTCAAGGTCTCTAAAAGGCAATGAGATTCCAGTCAAGACAACCACCATAGGAATGTCTTTCCTGATTTTTAAAAACTATTTAATAGTTTATGTGGAGATAAGACTTTGGAAAATACATTTCTAAAATCATTAATATTCTTTTTCTTTGAAGCTGGATTTGTGGTCTTTTTTTTTCTACTTTCCTCTATGTTTAAGGAACATAAAAAAGGTAAATTATTGGGTCACTTCAAAGGTGAGTATTTAATTGCCTTTGTAAAAATCAGTACCAATTACAGGAAGGGAGACACTCCTAGAAGGATCAGTGGGAATGTCAAAAGGTACTTAGGTAGAAGATGGTCATCGAGAAAACAGCTTAATCCATTCCATACATATTTCCTTATGTTTCCATAAATGAAGGTTAGAAATAGTTCATTTTTCCAAGCAGAACTTTAGTGGTACCCTATTGTTGATAGAATAAATAATCAATTTCCTTATTTGGAATCTATTTAATATAGTCCTGAGCTACCCTTTCAATATCATTGTTTGGTAAAACTTCTGTAACTCTATAGATGAATATGAAAATTACAAAATTATATCTGCTTCTGAATCCCTTTCCACCAACATTTTCAATTTTCAAGGCCCAACAGAAATAACTTATAAAATGTTTCTAATGCTCCCTTCTCTTATCCTCCTTCCAACTTCCAGAAAGAATTATTCGTCCATCAGTGACATACTTTTCATGTTATGAAAGTGTGTTTGGAACAGGTTTGCTATCCTTTATATTCTATTGCCAATGTGAATCATGGCTGGCTGACTGAATTAATTTTTTGGTGGTACTGAGGCTTGAACTAAGGCCTTGTACTTATTAAGCAGTTACTCTACCATTTAATCCATGTCTTCAGCTCCTTATTTTTGAGGTAGAGTCTTGCTTTATTCTTGGGTCTGGCTGTGATTATCCTGTTTGTGCTTCCCCATGTGCCTGCCGAAGCTAGGGATGATAGGAATACATCACCATGTCCACACATTCTGCTTCCTCCATTGCTGCCATGATAGATGTGTGCCACTTGGAACAGCCACTGGCTGAGATCGGGGAGGGGGTTAGGGATTCCTGAACTTTTATATCTAGGCTGGCCTTGAACTATGATCTTCAGATTTCAGGCTTGCACTACCTCACCCAGACTGCTGAATTTATAAACACTGTCCAATAGATAGTTGGGAAGCACCTAGAGTGCCATCTGGTGCCATCTTTTTACAGAAGAGGAAGTTTACAAGTATTGTGCCTACTATTACAAGGCTATAGTATAAATAGATGACTTGGGACAAAGGTTTAGTTCTTAACTGCTCTTGTGCTGTTCCCATAATACTATGGTTTTCTCCTAGCACAGTGGATCTTGACTCAAAAAAGACAGTATTCATTCGATCCCACTGCCGCAATCAGACTATGAATAGAGTCTGGTCAGGTGGGACTCTCTTCAACTTCACACCTGCTCTACCAGGAAAGCATTTCTCCTAAACTAAACTCTCCTCTGGCTGTTCAAAAGGCCTCCAGCAGAAATATAATGTTGCTTCCCGCTGGTATGGAAGCAACCTCATGTGTGCTCATCTGTTTGGCTATGGGTAGTGGAAAGTGAAGAATGACAGTTTGAATAAACTATATATGTATTTAAATTTAATCCCCACTTCTCCCCACCCTGGAAGCAGGTCTGTTCTATGTTCATCTTCTGAGAAGTCAGGTATGAAGGTCATCTTCCAGAACATAAAGGCCAAGTGTATGTGAGGTGAACTCTTGCAGAGATGAGTATTGTTGGGCCAAGAGCAGCAGGCAGTCAATCATGGCCAACAGTGTCTACTACCGAATCCAATTTTTTCTTGCTCTTTCCCTTAAATGTTTTCTCATCTGTACTTGTACTTCTCATTCCTTTCCCAATAAGGAGGGAAATAGGATCTTTTGAATGATTATGTTGCTTAAACTTTTTGCAAATTCTGTTTGTATGGTAAGAAAAAGCATATTCTAGACAAACATTCAAGAAATGTGGCAGGATAAAAAACAAAAATCTTCATGCTAATTTCAGGTCATCTTTAATTGACTAATTCATAATTTCCAAATGAGAGTCAATTGGTATCAACTGTCACAGTACTCCATTGATGGAGAGATTTCTGCTTAGTTCTGATTTCTGATTATTAGAACAGTAGAAAGCAGTGAATGTATATTTATGGCTGTGTATGTGGAGTGTGTGGACTGGGGTGGAGGAGATGAGGGTAGTACCAGGGAGACAGACTGCAAAGTCTCCTTAGTTCTGACTGTAGTCATGAACAAGGAATAGATTCACGTTGGTAACTGGATGTGGAAGAAGTTTCTAGCTATTTTTGTTATGTTTTAAACATTATTTACTAAATTGAATACCTAAAAGTGCTTGGAAAGAAAATAATATAGAATTAGATTATCCATCAGGAAAATTCTCAGTTATATCTTCCGACTTGTGATTTTTTTCCCCCTTGTATAGAATCTTACCTAAGTTAGGTTTTTTCACTATTACTGGATAAGAAGGAAAACCAGTCTTAGTATGGGCAAGACTTGCAGGAATCAGTATGTAGTCTGATACTCAGTAGTTAAGATTTACTACAGCAGAAAGACACAAAGCAAAAATCTGTAAAACATACATGGGCCAAGTCCAGGAAGAAGCTAGTTGCATATTCCTGAGTCTTCTGCGTAGTCACACAGGATACACAAATCCCTCTGACTTGTAACTGTGACAACATGCATGAGGCTCTGGCCACACAGGAGGCTCAATAGCAACTCAGTACCTATTTCTCATTGGTGCTATCAGATAAAAATTCTAAGTTACTGGAAGGAAAGTGGTGAGATGTTCAACATAAACAGGTTTGCTTGCTTAATCTTTTACTAGGGGAACACTGCCTAAATCCAAGCTATTAGATGTTAGCCAAGGTCCAATCTTGCAAACTAGCCTCTAAAGAAGGTAGTCTCAGGCTATACCTACCCATTATTATTTTATATCCACTACTGTTTCAGAGCTGCACCCTCAAAGACATACGGCACAAAACCAGGTATTGTAATGATAGTTCTAGAAGGTCCCAAGTTCAGCTTCATTACTGAATCTATGAAGGGATGGATAGATGGTACGGATCAAAGGGGAATATTTGTGAGCATTGGGAGATGTGATTTACAGTGCCCTTTGCAGTGTCAAGTTAGGTTGAGTGAAAATAAAAATTAAACCTTACTCTGCACCTAAGGGGAAACAAACACTACCACTGTAAACTGCACAATAACAGATAAGTGAGATTAAGAATCTTAGAAGCCCAGGGACCATTGCAGCTTCGTTTCCTTTAGAGAACATCCCATCAAATGAGTATTTAATAGATCAAATGTAATTTATTATAAGATGCAACTAATGATTCTCCAAAAGAGGCCTCTGGTCCAGAAGAGGATAGAAAAGCAGCTTTTGTGGTTCCTTCAAATGTTCACTTAATAATAACAAAAACCAATACTGGGATGTTCACGAAACTCTTGCTTTGGTTCTGTAGTTAAATGGAGGGAAAAAAAAAAAAACCTTCCTAGGTGTCTGAAACTGGACTGTTGATTCTTGGGCTACAAATGTGACATTTACACTTATATGTGGGAATCTGCTAGAACCATAAGGTTTTTCAGGAAGAAGAAATCAGCATAGCATTTTGTTTAAAAGTCAACCTAGCAATTACATGTAAAAGTATATAAAACAAAATTCTTATTTTAAGTCAACATTTCCAAAAGCCCTATGGCATTAGGAGGTAGAAGTCAACTTTCATAGCAAAAATGGAAGGATTTGGTTTCAGTAAAATGTAATCATTCCTGTTTATGTGCCACTCACCAAGGGAAAAGATACTTCTCCTACAGTACCTCATTAAATTAAGCCACCATTTAATTCACACATGATGGCTGGAAACTGCATTTCATCTCCAGTATGGAGCAAGGGAATGGTGCTTAACAAATGTGCACACAATTCTTCGGTTTAGTTCTTGGCTTCAGAGCAACCCTGTTGACGAGGAACACAGCAAAGGAAACACATTCCTTTCACTTCAGAAACCCTACATTCTCTTGTAAATAACACCATTAATCAAGACAGAAATCCTTATTTAAGTAGAAAACAAAACAAAAAAACAATTAAGAGAGTTTAGTAGCCTTATATATGTATTTCCTCTCTCTCTTAGGATTCCAGTCAGATCTCAGTGTCCTGAATTAGAATGTGTTCTAACATGAGTTTCCTATAACATGACTTTCCTCTTTCTACAAGAGTCTCATATTCCTATGTAGTTAGGAAAGAAACTAGAGACAGAGTAATGCCCATGCATCTCTACTGAGGTGTACTTTATAAACAGCATTCAGGGAGTTTCCAAGCCTTTGAAAGTAATGCTCTCAGACCACAGGTGTTGCATTTGTTTTCTGTGTCTTTAGGGTAAAGCACTCTGAAATGGATTTTACTGGGGGAGGGAGGGCTAGGTTTGAGGGCTCTGGGCAAAATGAAACATGGTGGTCTTTGATCATTCCAAGCCAAGTAGGAAGAACACACCTATTTGTAAAAGTCCCTGATCCAAGAACATTACAATTCTCCACAGAAACACAAGCAATGCACCGCAGGAGAACAGGGGCCTGGGCCCTGGGCCTGAGGCACCCACACACATAGCAACAAAGACAAACAGCATGCAAACAGCAGCTGTGCTGACACACAGCGAAGACAGGGCTGGTGTTCCCATCTTGCACCGAAGACAACAAAGACATTCTGATTATCAGTCAAGTGGAAAGCTGGGGCTTGTGCACCTTACCAACAAAGATAAAGAAAAAAGAACAAGGCTAGTACATACATTTTGACATATATTTTTCATATATATAAACCACAGATTGCACAGGCTTCCTATGGCCACAACTGCCAGCTTCATTCTCCCTTTCTGAAAGGGCAATGAAGAAGAAAATAGAAGAAAGTGAAGTAAATGTATTTATTTCCATATATTTTACATATGCATAAGCCTTAGACTGTTGTCAGGTAAATGATTGCCTTAAAGAATATTACAATACAGAGTTTTTGGCAAATTTTAAGTCATGCTATAAATATGTTATTGAAGTTGATAACATGTATCAAAAAATAAACTCCAAGATGTATCACAGAAAAGTCACTGTTAAAACAGGCAGCAGTGCAAGAATGACAGCACACAACTGAAGAAAACAAAGAAAAGAGCAGTGTTATCATCAGGCACTGACCAGCAGGGAGAAAGGGTAAGCTGTGCTTCTAACACTTTTGCAAGTCCTTTGTGGGGAAGTTAAGTGGAGGCAGAATGAGGTGGAAAAACATAGCACAATACAATACAGCACGGGGTATGGAATCTCTGGCTTGCACCTCGACATTGCATCTTTTACTATTTGTGTGACCCCTCAGCTTCAGTCTCACAACTGCAAACCAAGGATAGCAATCCTTTATTTTCAGAGTTACTATTAGGATTGGATTAAACGGCACATGTTTACCAAGGGTCTTGTAGAAGTCTGGCACATGGCAGTTACACACATGGCAGGCAATCAGCAAATGGCTGCTCATATAAATGGTTGTGGCCTCCATATAATAACCAAGGGTTAACTAAAATCTTACATCTGTATCTAGAAACCCAATCATATAATGCGGTTAGCTAAGATAGCACAGCATAGCAAGCTGATAAATGGCATAAAAGATTTTAAGGACAAAAGTGAAAAAAGTTTTTTTTTGTTTTAAAGTATATCAATATATTCTTCTGATAAGCTCCTCTGATCAGCCTAAGATTCTCTTGCTTATATGTCAAACTTGCAGAGAAAGGATTCTTTATCATAAATTATAGGATATGTTTTCTGAATATTTTACATGTAAATGACACTCATCTGAGTCAGTGATAGACCTTTCAAAAAATCATGTTAGCCTTCGGTATGTACATTGGTGTGTGGTGTGTGTGTAAAAAGAATGAGAACATGTGTGCAGAGAAAACAGGCATTTCTGTGTTTTCAATATAAGTATGCCAAGAATCTGCTTCTGCTTCTCTAGGAGACAAGAGGGAACTTCCCTCTGAGACTAGGAAAGCCACTTGATTGAGGATTTATGATGCGATTAGGGCCAAACATCTCAAAAGTGAAGGCATCATATGGGTTATTTTGTAAATATCTTATTAATCCTCTAAAAGCTTCCTAAATGAGTCCTCACAGATACTTGATTCTGCTACAAATAAATGTTCAACCAGCATCTGTATGCCAATGATTTGGGGCTACCTGGTGTGGGTAAGGAGGTCCCCAGGAGTACCACTGCACTTTCTGTCAAGACACAGGACCTAGTCACAATCGCTCACTATGGCTTGCTCCAGTCCTTTAGTGTTACAAAAGTGAAAGCAACCTGAAGTCAGTAGAAGGTTTCATATACCTACTGTGTCAGGGGCTCTTGACCTTTTTTCAGTATATATATATATGTGTGTGTGTGTGTGTATATATATATATATATGAATTTTTTCAGTTATAAGAAATTTCCTTTTTAACATCTTTACTGTCCATTGAGCTGTGAGTGCCTTTGTGTACTTGCAGATCAAATATACTTTGGTATTCTCTTCAAAGTATGAAAGAAGGGGGAGGATCTTACTTCTGCTTCTCAACAAATAATTTCTTTAATGCCTTCCCTAGATTTCATTTGCATACCTCCAGTTGTAGACACAGTTAGCAAGACAAACTCAGAGTCTTCTGCCTTTCATCACATGAAGTTCCTATTAACATTTAATGAGTGTCCATCGGCAGTCTATGGATTGCTTTTTCCACTCCTACTCTTCAAAAATCCTCCTGCTGTCTCTGAGCTAACACAGGATTTCTTCACTCACATTCTTTTTTCTTTTAATAACTGAAAACTATCTGTACTCACCCTAGCCAAAGAAAAAAGTTACTCATGCCAGCTAGAACACAATGGGCTGATGTCAATTCAATTTGGCTTTATAATAGGAATTTTAAAAAATAATCCATGTTAAGAACAGCTCAGGAACAACCTCCTACAATTTCTGCCCTAACTTTTATACTGGAATAGGCGCACCTACCCTACCAAAATTTTCTTTCTATTTTCCAAAGTTAGAATTAAAAATTTTGTCTTACAGTGTAAAATTATATAAACTGGGAATCAAAAAGACCAGTTTGGAGAAAAGTTTGGGGAGAAAAGCCTACATTATGAAAGAAAAATAAAACAAATAAAAACCCCTAAGTAATGGACAGTGGAAAACACAACACAGAGGGCTTTGGTTGTAGAATAATTAAGAACCAAGCTGTCTTCAGCCACATCCTTTCTCTTTCACAATGGGAAAGGAGGAAGGGAGAACAGCTCATCAATCTGCAAGTTGCTTTATTACTTCTTCATCCCAATCTTCACAACCTCCTCCCTTGCCAGAAAAAAAATGGTCCCTTCTCCTTGTTTTTTGTTTTCATGCATGATGTGCTGGTTATTTAATGTTATGTCCCTTTGGTGCTTTAGAACCTGAAATACTCCATCCATCCTGAAGTTTCTTCCTGTCCACTATTGCTGTTATTTCCTTACTAGGAAACTTTTTAGACTCATCTTCCTTCTACTGTACTGTTTTCCCAACTTAGAGCCAATCATTTCTTTCCTCACATGCTGCATGTCTGTCTGTCTCAAATTTAATTCCCAAAAGCAACTTTCCTTTATTCTTCATTCCATTTTAGATTAGAGAATGGAAGGTTGTTCTGGGAGGTGTGCAGTCAGGTTGGTATAATAAGAGAGAACTCACTGTGTGTGTGTGTAACAGGAAGCATTGCTAATCTCATGGAAAATGAAATAAGCCAATGTTCAGGAGACTGAATGAGGTGAATGAGAAGATACTCTGACATCACCTTGGAAAGTAAAACTACTTCATTGAAAATTTGCCACTGTGAGCCTACAAGTACAGACAAATCCCTTGACTTGTGATCTATCTATATAGATGTTCTCCATCATATATCACTGCACCGACAAAAATTAGGATTAGATCTCCATTTGTCACAAATGAAGGTTACATATCAGCAATGACAGGAGATTATTTTCTAATTCCTCTTCTGAGTTCAGAATTTATATCAACTTAAAGATAAATGGCTGAAAACAAGAAAGGGGCATATAGTAGAGGCTAATAACAGTAACTCTTTAAGATCCTTTAATAAATAACAATTTTTGAATCTTATTTATTAACTTTTCCTACTCCCATAATGAGGTGGTAAGGACTAACTAGAATGGCAGGCTGGCAGGCTTCTGTCAGAGCATCAGCTCTAATTGTGGAATACCTATGCCATTTGTATTATTAAAATTACTTAAGCATTCCTCCTATATTTTCCTGAATGTATCTATTTCCTTTTTTACAAGATTTTGAAGGAAACATCTTTAAATTTTTATCTTTGTTTCTGCATATAATTATATGTTAAAATGTCATCAATTAAATTTCTTCCAAATAATAATTGATCCTTACAAAGCAAGCCAATCGGGCTGTCCCTTTTCTACAAGTCTTCCATACAAACAGGTAATATTTGGTCCTCAAGTGTGAGACCTAAATAGGCCAGGTGTCTCTTACCTATAACCTTGTCAAGGCTTACTTAGCCCTCAGGATGATGTGGCAGTCATTCTAACATGACATTTCAATTATTGTATTCCCTTACCCAGAATCCTTCATTGCACCAACAGTGGTCAAGAAAATCATGACCAGTGATCTGAGTTCATAGCACCACTGTGCTGTGCTATTTTTCTTTATAGAAATGATAATAGAACTTTAAAAATATGTAGAACAAGGTAGCAAGCTATCTAAACAGATGCCTATCAGAATAAATAGCAGCCATAGAATAATTACTGTCGCTAGACTTGGTGACTGAGTTGGTTATATGATTGAGTACATGTACTACTCTAGTACTATATAGTGTCGTATAATGTCAAACAAAATTAAAATAAAGAAAAAGAGAAACTTAACATTTTTCCACATAAAAGATGAATGGCACAGAGTGTATAACAAGGACTCAGTGAGCTCGTGCTGGCTACCTATCTGGTTTACCTCCTACCTTCTTATGATCTAGCAATACTCCTTCACAAGATTCCAAGATATTAGATGTTGTCCTGTTAGCCTGAATGGGAAACTCTATCCTAAGAAGTTCAAACCCCTACCTATTGACTATCACTTCGAATACTACCTGTCTCTTCTGTGAAGTCTTCCCTGATGGCCCAAGGATACACAGAAGTTTGCTGTTACTCTTGTTATAGTACACTAGTCAACATTTTTTGTACACTCGCTTTCCAGTATGTATTCCATTGCTTATTTTATATGTAATATCTTGAATGATTCTCCAATATCCACCAGGAAGTAGGTACTACAGTCTTAGAAAACTGAAAAAGCTTATTCAAGGTGACACAGTTAACAGAAAGTAGAACAGGCATGTATCTCTAACAGCAAAATGTATATATATTCTACTGCGCTTTGTCTATGCCTCTAAAATTCCAACTATCACAGCATAATGTAATTGTAATTTCCATGACACTGGAAATACAAACTTTCATCTTTATGTTTAAAGTACTTGGTGTATCTTGAACTGAGGACAATGCTTGCTGAATTTATATATTTATATATATATATATATATATATGTGTGTGTGTGTGTATATATATGTATATATATGTGTGTGTATATATATATATATATATATATATATATACTTTAAAATCTTGCATTTCAAACT
>NW_012267269.1:2739940-2773087 GCF_000151885.1 Dipodomys ordii
GCTTTTTTCTGTTTGCTTATGTGGTGCTGAGGAATCGAACCCAGGGCCTCATGCATGCAAGGCAAGCACTCTACCACTGAGCCACCTTCCCAGCCCCTATATTTGTATATTTTATTGTGTATTTTAGAATATACAAATTGAATAGTGAACAGAGTAGAATATTGTATCTATACCTATAACAAATTGTAACCTTCTATCTATCTGTGTTTTTTTATATTTTCAACAGTTTGACAAACCAGGTAAGGTAAATGACTAAATTTTAGTCTGTTAGAAGAAATTCTTGTTTTCACCTTACAGCAACAAGGAACTCTTAAAAAAATGTTCCAAGAGTTCTAATAATTCTTTCAGGGGCTGTAAAGATGCATTCTAAATTCACCACAAAGAATATACTATACATGATAAAAAGGACTCTAGGACAGCACAGGTAAATGACATCACCTCTTTCCCATATTCTCTCCCCCACTCCCTCTAATTCTTGGAAGAAGGAAGAGGAAAGAAAGAAAACAGATAAGGAAAGTGTAGAAGTAATTTGCGAGGGATAGAAAAGATGCCAATCTACTCATAGAAGATGCTACCTTATTTTTGTCTGACAAAGAGAGAATGATTTAAAGTAGGAAACCTTGATATCTAAGCTTTTAAAATAAGCTTTTCTAATAGATCTGCCTTCTCGATTCTTGTACACATAGTCCTCTTTGAACTGAGCATTCATTGAGGGCAAAATTTCACACTATGTCACATGGCTTAGTCATCTTTTACCTTCTCCCAGAGGACTCTTCTATTCCCTTAGTCCTACACCCGTCTCTGGTCTACAATACCGGTCTCTACACAACAATGGTGGTGAACACATATCCAGGAGATTGCTTTGGGCTAGGATTCTACATGGGCAATTAGACTGCTCTTCCTTCTATCCATGGAGGTGTTCTCCAGAGTTCAGGAAGAAAAGAATGACACTTCCCATGGTGAAATATCGGCTCTTTGCAGAAGAGAGAAGCTTTTCTGGCAATGTGATATGAAAAAAGTCAAGAGACTTTGGATTCTATCATAACATACCATATTTAAAAAGGTTTGTCTTCAAAAGGGAATCCTACCTTTTTCCCCTTATGAGACACTTTGATGACAAATAAAAAGTAAATGTTCTGAAAAGTTGACTACTATACACATATACACACACACATACACACACATATGGGAGCATAAGTTAATATCTTTAATTCTTCTAAATTAAAAGACTAAGTGGGAAAGATTTTAAAATAGAAGAATAAAAGTGAAAAAAAGTATAGGGTTAGTTCCATAGTTCAACTATGGTTGAAGGAAACTATCAATTCATTTTTCTGACACCCAATTCAATTGAATTTGTCCAATTTAAGATATGACAATGATGATGGAGTATTTAAAATGTTTTAGGATCCACTAAGTAGTGTCTCACCACAGTGAGGGCACCTATCTGAGATAGTCTGTCAGTATAATGTTAAGGGCAGTCCAGTATGATATTTCTTCAAACACTCTAGGTCTTTGTTTCCATAGATAGGTGACAAGACACCCAACTTTTGATTGAAGTACCAGTTATTTTCATGTTCTAAGAAAAGTATAATTTGTAACTGCACTTACAGAATATACAATGATCAACAATACAAGTCTTATCTTTGAATAGTGCATAAAAGTTAGCACTATGCATCCTAACTTAAGAATATTTTTGAGGAAAAAGGAAATTAACTTCACATACTTATTATGCATTGCTTTCCTTACCAAATTATTCATAATGAAAGAGAACTTTTAGCAATATGGGACACAAAATGAACAAGAGACAATGAGGATTTGTATTGATGTGTGTAGTGGACTAGAAGAGATGGAGTTGAGGGCTATTTAGATGGTTGAAGCAGCACCATTTCATTTTCTTCATTGCAATTGGATAAAGAAAGTAAAGAAGTGGTTAGCAGCCAAGATGAGTCCTCAGTATTGAAATCTGGGTGTCCTCTAACATATGTGTTGGTAGGGAAAAGGCTTGGAGAGAAAGGTAATAAAACAATCCATTTTTCATCACCACTGTTTTTAAAATTGCCTGATGACTCCTAATATATCTTCATACAGTGTAGCAATAGAAAAAAAGACATTTATTTACAGTTGAAGCTTTCTTTGAAAAATTCAAATGGGTAGAAATTTTAAAGTATTTCTCCTAAGCAAAGAAATACTCACATGCTGTATTTAGTCTCATCACCCAGTCACTATTAAATCCTATGATGACTGCCAGATGGTAAACTCATCTTGGGAGCCCTCTACCAAAATGAACCGAAAACATAACTTAAGCAAAAGAGCATCACCTACAATTCTCTGTTATAGAGACATAGAAACAGAACTACAGAAAGCAAGACAGTAAGAAGATGCCATGTGAGAATCAAATAAAGATTTAAAAGCTTTTTATTCCTCTAGGTATAATACAAGTACATCTGATTTTATACCATGGTGAATTCCAGAAAAGCTCTAGTCACATGAAAAATGGCAAAAAATCTATTAAATTTATGAAGATGAGTTGCTTTAAATCACATTTTTTTCAAGGCATAATTTTGGTTCAGTTTTTCAGCCTGTAATAGTAAAAGAGCAGTATTGTGCATATAATACAGCATTATGGGTGCACCTGTTTTCACACTTGTACATATTATGTACTGGCCTCTTGGCCTAAACATGGTAATTAAAAAACTGTCAAAAGTTGTTTCAGAACTCACAATATGTTGCTATTGTGCATGTTACTGCAAAGGAAAAGCTAATGGGCTCTCCACTTTATGTGATTAGAGCCATTATTGACATAATGCCAGGAAGACGCAAAACCATTAGTATTATGCTACAGCTCACTTTAGTATCCACTCAGATTTAGTATTTGATCCACAATTTTAATTTTGTTCTGCTCTATTCAGAGCTGCATTACACAAAATGCATAATTAAAAGCTGCTGTGATTCTCTCTCCTTCTCAAATTAAAAACATAGCAAACATTTGTAGTTCTAATCCACTAGAAATTAATAAATCAAATAGTGTCTTTTATCCTCTTTCCTCAATGCAATTCAGATTGCAGATTGGGAATACTTTTGCCTGCAACTGAGTATGCTACAGAAGGAGAGGATGCTCAAAGGAATGAAAAGTCCCCAAACTGCAGACTATAAAGGAAGTGAGAATATGGAGGGCCTTGCTGCACTGATAGCCTTATAATTCCAAGCGTTAAGCCGGAAGGGCTTTCTGTGAAGAAAAATTTTAATCAATTCACCATAAATCCTTTTGATGCATTTTCCTTCATTAGCTCACTTTGTCAAGCATACACATGCTCCTAATTTAATTTAATCAAATGCACCATGTCTTTCTGTCAACAGTAAAGCAATTCCCATGTCCAAAAGATCTCCTATCAACTCCCTACCCAGGGCAGCCTGGAGGGGAAGCTGATGAACAGTAGGTTTGCCTTATCCCCCATACACACAGAAAGAACTTCATCTGAAAGATCTGCCATTGAGCTCAGACACTGACACAACTCCTAGTTCTACTGCTACTGGAAGCCTTCATCACTTGAAGTAATAGCGGATTAGGAATCATTACAATAGAAAATATGTATCTCTTCCTATGTGTGATAATCCAAGGCAAGTTCTGGAAGGACTATGAAACACAACAGCAGAGCACAGTAAACAAATATATATCCAAACATAGGCTTGCGCTGGCCTTGCGTTTCACCTCTGTATACTTGGGAAGCAGCTGCGAGGTCTCTTCCACCAGTCCTCCCAGCATTCCATGTTGCTCCAAGCTTAACACACCCATTTTTGTAAACTTCTCCCTCGGATCTTAGCCCAAACCTTACTTTTCATCACGAAAGCAACTTCAGCAGTTCCACAAAATACTTACTGTTCATAAAATTGCTTTTTTTAAAGAACTTATTTAGGTGTATTTGAAACTGCCTCACTAGTCCATAAGCTCCAAGAGGGCAGTACGTTAGGCCTTTCTTGCTTACCATTATAACTTTTACAGTCTAGAATGTTCTGTCCTGCACATAGTAGATACATAATAAACATGTTAATATACCACTGTCTGATACTCTGCCATTGTATATGGTTATCTAGAATTGTAAGATGATCATTTCTAAAATGATGTGTAAAATTTATACATGTATATAATGAAGCAAATGTTTTGAGATGGACGTATCTTTCCAATTTATGGGGCTTACGTGTGTCTATAATGGGATAAGAACCATGGTGTCAGTTGGAAGCAATGTGGATCTAAAGAAGGTCAGGTGGCATACGTTCTTAAGAGGGTCCCTCATAATTCAAATAAATAAGAATGCTCAAAAACTATGTTGAAAAGGAATAGGCAGGGGAAACGGTATAAGCCTAAGAAAGATCTTTTCCTGAAGAACAGTTAGAATATTATACAGCTTTGGAAAGTTTTATTGGAATCCTTAGTGTTCAATATTTGCTATTAAAGGAACATTACTTGATAGCAATTTGTTTTGTTTTTTAACTAAGAAGAAATAAAAAGCTAGGTGCTGAGGCTCATGCCTGTAATCTTAGCTATTCAAGAGGCTGAGATCTCAGGATCATAGTTGAAAGCCAGCCTGGTCAGAAAAAGTCTATGTAATCTTAGCTATTCAAGAGGCTGAGATCTCAGGATCATAGTTGAAAGCCAGCCTGGTCAGAAAAAGTCTATGAGACTCATCTCCAATTAACTACCCCAAAAACCAGATTTGGAGCTATGGCTCAAGTTGTAGAACACTAGCTTTGTGCACAAAAGCTCAAGGACAGCACCCAGACCTAGAGTTCAAGTCCCAGGACAGAAAGAAAGAAAGAAAGAAAGAAAGAAAGAAAGAAAGAAAGGAAGGAAGGGAGAGGGAGAGGGAAGGAAGGAAGAAAGAGAGAGAAAGAAAGACAGGAAGAGAGAAAGAAAGAAAGGAAGAAAGGAAGGAAGGGAGAGGGAGAGGGAAGGAAGGAAGAAAGAGAGAGAAAGAAAGACAGGAAGAGAGAAAGAAAGAAAGGAAGAGAGAGAGAAAGAAAGGAAGAGAGAGAAAGAAAGAGAAAGAGAGAAAGAAAGAGAAAGAGAGAAAGAGAGGAAGGAAGGAAGAAAGGAAGGAAGGAAGAAAGGAAGGAAGGAAGGAAGGAAAGAAGGAAGGAAGGAAAGAAGGAAGGAAGGAAAGAAGGAAGGAAGCAAGGAAAGAGGAAAAGGAGAGGGAGAGGGAAGGAAGGAAGGAAAGAAGGAAGGAAGCAAGGAAGGAAGGAAGGAAGCAAGGAAAGAGGAAAGGGAGAGGAAGAGGGAGAGGGAGAGGGAAGGAAGGAAGGAAGGAAGGAAGAAGGGAGGGAGGGAAAAAAGAGAAAGAGAAAAAGGAAAGAAAGAAAGAGAAAAAGGAAAGAAAAAACTCAATGCTTGTCCTTAGTTTTCTTAACAAACCAATCTTAAAATGTGTAATAGTCAAGGTCATTTCATTAAAACTATTACTTCCTAATGTCAAATTTATACACTTTTCCAAAAAGTTTTATATTATTTTCTTTTATCTGCATGTAAAATTTTAACTATTTGTGCTTATCTTCCCTAAATGAAACAATAAAAATGCATGATTTGCTTGTAGTTCTAAACATACTGAAAGGAGACATTTGATATATCTAGACTATTTCCTTATTTCCCTATATAGTCAGAAAAGTGTATATAAATATAAATATAAAATGACTCCTTTACATTCACACAGTGAGACCAAAGGAGGATATTCTCTGGAGAGAATCACAAAGGCCCAATAACTATGTGTATATGATCATATAAAATGATGTTTATTGAAATGAACTCCAAGATACTGAAAGGAGGTCGTTTTTGTTTTCTGTACCTTTGTCTTGTATGTAAATCTATCTGTTTGGGGAAGGGTAAGGGGGGGCCCAGAAATGATGGGACAAAGGGTGAACAAATGCAGCAGTGATACTCACTAGACACTATGTTGACACTTGGGGGGAAGGTTAGAGGGAAAAACTGGGAGAAAATGAGGGAAGAGGTGACACTGTTCAAGAAGAAATGTACTCAATACCTGACTTATGCAACTGCAACCCCTCTGTACATCACCTTTTCAGTAATAACAACAAAATAAAAAAATAACGGTAAAAATGTTAAAAAAATATAAAAATGTACATTTAGATCTCAGTATCAACATTATAGGCTATTTCCCCATTCTATTCCAAGTCTAATATATCTATTTCTTTGTGTGATAAATTAAAAAGTGCTTTCTCTTGAATGACCCCCCTCAAAATACAGATAATCCTGAAGTAGCTTGGAAAAACTTGCTCCTATTTTATAACTCCCAGAACAAAAAGGATAAATTCTCTGGTCTTGCAGGTAAGAGTACCCGGTTCCTATTTGAACTTTTCAACATGTCTTTTGGGGCTTAGGAACGACCAATTCTTAGAAAAAGATGTGGGTGGGCCCCTACCTCCTTCCCTACCTTGAAGGCAGATGACAGGAGTAGTCAGGCAGAAAACTCCCAGCTGCATCTGGCTCATTTACATTATGGGGTAGTTTGTTTCCTGGTTCTCACTGCTGTGTGCCTTTCCTTCTGCTGAGCTAAAAATCTGCCTTACTATAAATTTTGGTCCTCTGAGTCATTTAAAGAATCTGTCCGCTTTCTGGTCTACATGGAAACCCTTAGTGACGGGGAGAAAATCCCACGATGGTAGTTTGTCCTTCATACCAAACTCTGTTAGTGTCTTCAAATGATTACCTAATGGCTGGTCTGCAGGCCTTGTGGAACCCTGGTTATTCCTAGTATCAATCTAATTTCTGATTTTATTCTTCAGTAAACACTGTCAATGCAACAGAATAGTCACCTAAAAATCAACTAACACAAATTAAAAGATGGAAGGAGTATCACATGTAATATATAAATCGTCTACTACGGAGATGTGTGCTATCTTCAGAAAATGCGGGTTTGATTTTAACCATAGGGCTAGTTGCAAACTCCTCATGAACGCAAAAGGCATGGCATTGTGTAAGAAGCCATTCACTGAAAAACTATCCTGTGGCTTCCTGCATTCTTGGCTCCCTTAAAGAGAAAAGGAATGGCACAGATTTTTTTTTAAGTTAGCCAATATAAAAACAAGAATTCAATTAATAAAAGCCAATAAAACTCTAAAACAGAAGTTAGTGGTTGGAAGCAAACCCCCAAGACAGATTAAAATGGGATTTTAGAGGCTGTGTTCATGTGTGTATTCTACACTGACATGGTTGAGGACATAGGAAAGGTTTCCAAGCTTCAATGAGGTTTATACTCTCTTCCATAACTAGAGTTCTGGCAGTCTTCTCTTCCCAATATTTTACTGTTAAAAATTTCAAGTTTACATAGAACTAGCACTGTTATAGCTACCATCTAAATTCTGCAATTAACGTTGATCAGCATCAGACATAAATGGCCATCAACAGTCATAATATATAATTTCAGGGAAATGTTCTGGATATGACTGGGTCAGTAGTCAATTTTACAGTACAAACACAAACATCTCAAGTGCTTAATTTAGGCTAATATAACCTTACTTGCATTCTGATGTTTAAACCATTTTATTATACTTTGAGGAGAAGGACTGTTACACTGTTTATCTGTTTATTCTAACAGCTCAGTAAAAAGACAAGAAAATGTTATCTGTAATAGCTTAACCTTTTGAACAGAAGTTAACTTTGATAGTCTCCAAACGTTTCTAAAGACCTTGAAAATTATTTGTAAGCTGAGTCTCACATATATCAGCTTATAAGATATGATAATAGCTAATATTCATACAGTGTTTAATGTATGGCAGGTACATTGTGTTTTGCATATTTTTAATCTCATTCAGTACATGTACTATTTTCATGAAGTAGATCCTGTTAATATTACCTCTTCCATCTTCAACATAATCATGGTATTCATGAGTCTGAAATGCTAGAGATAAAATTCAAGTTGCCCAGCATCACAGACTTCACTCACAGCTTCCCAGCGCATTGAAGACACATCCTATAACTGAACTTATTTCCTCAGTGAAAAAATGAGTTGATGTCTCAACTTATCCCATGAAGTTGGGATGTGTTGAGATCATCATGAAAATGACATACAGTAACCTGTTGCAAAGTGCCTATAATACATAAGAACAAAATAAATCTTAAATACAGGCACATGTAAAATATTCAGCAATGGCTGGATACTCGTGGCTCACACATGTATTCCCAGCTGCTTAAGAGGCTTATATCTGAGGACTGTGGTTCAAAGCCAGCTGGGACAGGAAGGTTCATGAGACTCCTATGTCCAATTAACCACCAAAAAGCCAGAAGTAGAGCTGTAGCTCATGTGGTAGAGTGCTAGCCTTGGGCACAAAAGCTCAGGATCATTGCTCAGGCCCTGGGTTTAAGTTACAGGACACAAGCTAGACACTTAAAAATCAGCATAATATTATTTAAAGTAATATCATATTAATAAATATCAGTGATTCACATTTACTGATATTATGGTGGCATTATAGACCCCAAATTTTGGAATTTTCTCCTTTCTATTCTTGAGTTAATATACATAACTTTGAATGTAAAGTAACAATTTTATCAACCTTCAAACACAGCCTTCTAAGAGATTATATCATAAAGGATTTTTCTCATTTAGTCAAGATTAGCAAATACTGATATAGTAGACTTAGCAGTATCATTTAACTTATAGATAAAACAAAAAGGTATCAAAACAAAGTCTCTGTTAGCTATTAACATTCCACTGTGCCAGTCAATGTTGGCAAACATTTTTAAAGTGCTCTAAATAGTCAGCTATCAAAACTCAAACTAAAAAGTTGGGAAAAAGTACTTATCTTAGCAACACAAGAAAGAATGATGGTCCTCTGTTTTAGCAGTTTAAACTGGAAGTTAGCATTGATGAAAGAGACTGTAAAAACGAACTCAATGACTCAGTTCTCTAAAATCACTTATTAAAATCAGTATGAAGGATGATAAGACATGAAATCTCTCTGCTCTTGAATGCCATGACCTGTGGATAATTTATAAAATAAGTTAATTCTAACTCCAATGCTATCAGGTAGAACTGGGATCACAAGGATTTAAAAAAGAGCTTTCTTCTGTTTCAAACTGAAATAAGGAAACCAAGTATTCAACCACAACTGCATAAAAATCTTCTTATCCTACAACTCTCAGGCCAGACAGAGCTTCAGAAAGTGGTGATGGACGAGCCCCTGAGATTGCTATAAGTGAAAAGACATGCAAAGGTCCAGGGGCCTTCCTAGGCCAGCCCATCAGTTCATCCAGGTGTCACTAACACTGGAGAATCCATCTGACTGGATCTTTCAGTCTTTGTGGGTACAAATGGCAATTTGCTGTACATTTCTGATTACATGTATATTTTCTCCACTGTGCCTAACAGCATGTAAGACAAAAAGTGCCATTTTAAACACACAAAGGCACTTACCAGGGCTGAGCAGATCTCAATGCCATGCACTCTGAAAGGATTCAAGATGATGCATTGGGAATGGGATGGGAAACAGACAATGGTCTTGTCCCCTGTTAGTAGCATATTGCAACTTTATTCCCCCCCCTTTTTTTTAACGCATCTGTTCTCAACCACCTTGAAACACTGAAAAAACACTTGCTGCTGAAACTAAAATTTTTATTGACATAGGAATGGATATTTTCTTTCCTTCATTTCCATCATTGCATTGCTCTATATCATATGTATCTGCATGGTTTCCTCAAATAGAAGATGCCAATAATATAAAACTATGTGATTTTTAGCTTCAAGTGGGCAATCCACTCCATAAACAGATGTTAAACAAGACTAAACCCAGGCTTCCCAACATTTTCAATAAAACTATTTCATAAAAATTAGTAATGTTTACATGGTTATATATAGTATATTCTACAAAAGAACTATAAATCCCTAGAGATGAAAATACTAATTTTACACTCAGTGGCAAATATTGCTTATTCCATTGCTATTTATAAGACCAAGAACTTTGTTAAGTATTTATTTTAACCTAAATCCCCACCAACACACGCATGCATGCCTATTATTTTGAGGGATAGTGATAATAAACAAACAGAAGAGTGGATAAAAGGTAAGCTGCCTTGTATAAAATTTTGTGCACACTGTTGGTAGGAACAAAAGAGATTTGAGAGCAGCCCATGAAAGGTGATCACTGTTTTCAGACATCTAGTAGTCATCTTCAAACATGACCCTATCCTAAAGCTTGTTCCTCACAAACTACTATGTAGGTTTTCCCTGTACCCAGTGGGTGCTTAAGAAATCCTTCTCCATAAAGATAATGTCTAAAGAAAAATCAACTCAGAATCACAGTCACCTTCTGATAACTCTTTCATTTCTCCTGGGTCTCCCTGGAGAAAGTGGTTGTGACTAAAATCTCAAAATGAGCCAATTCTTCCGTTGTCTTGATGTCAAATCCCCTTTATAGTCAGACACTTCCTACCTACTCATAACTCTTCCTCCTGTTAAAACTTGAACAGTCTACGCTGCTTTACACCACAGGGCTTAGAAAAGGCAGCATAGTAGCTGGTGTACGGATGTGACAGAATGTTTTTATTCCACCCTGGAAAAAAAAAAGCTCCCTGTTTTTGACACACTGGAAAATGTACAGCCAGAGAGTGCTCGAGGCGAAGATGCCACCCCAGCCTTACATCTGTCTGCTTTCATTTGTCTACAACTGTGCTTATAGATAAAACAAGCTTTCCAGATGTCATCGCAAGCAGGGCTCATATGCTGACTTCACTAAGACACCATTGTTGGCTGCCAGCATAACAGAGTTGTAAAACTAAAATATTTAAACTCTGAGCTACTCAACACGACTTTGAATGTCACACAGGATCCTATTTCAGAATTAATTAATGTACACCCCAATAAAATAATCATGTGTTAAAAACTGAGCTGCTGGCATACAAGTGGATCTAATTTTCTTTTTGCCAACTGTTCTCGTGGCATACAACAGCATCATGAGGAAATTTCTGAAGGAGTACAGTTATTGCTACAGCTGTATGTCCTGTCATGCTGTTAAGTCTCAGGTGCTACTTTTCACTGTGCAAGGACCTCATTGTTTAAAATAGACACAAAGAACCTAAAAGGAGCAAAAGCAATATGCCAGGCTCAGACTATAAAGATATTTCCACTGTCAGAGGGAAAGCCCAATGACAAGAGGTAAGGGGAATTACTAAGAGGCATTGTTACCACATCCACATGTGAAGCATGGCTTCAGGCAACTTGGTATCAGGGAGCTTGAATGTTTGTTTGAGAACACAATGTCCCTGTGGTTATAATTACAACCACTATACAAAAAAGGACTGTAGTGGGCTCATAACATCCCTTAACAAAGAACCCAATGCTCCTGTATTTCCTCAACTGCATATAGCCATACTTGCATGCACATATGCACACACACACACACACACACACACACACACACACAGAGACACACACAGAGAGACACACACATACAGACACACACACAGACACACTCAGTGTTTTCCATTTTCATTTTCTCTGAATGCACATAACAACTTAGTTTGTACTGAGAGAATTTCAATGGCTATTCCTAATAACAATTGTTCTGAATTGGAAAAAGAAGTTGAGTAACAGTTGGGCAGTTGAGAACTCTACTTGGGCGTTCTTCCTGCTCTGCTGAACTTTGTACAGCCTGGAATGCATCATTGGGTCAAACATGCTCATTGAGCATCTGTTAACTAGAAAGCTTGTTTTGTGGGTCATTCTGGTTTCAGAGACTAAATCTATTACATAGCCACAGCCTTCTGGATTTTCTGTTTAATTTGACAAGAGATCAACTCAACATTAACCCAGTCCAGTTAACACATAGGTCTGTCAGTGCTGGTCCTATACCTTGCTGGACTCCTCTCATATCATTGGAGCATGTTCCAAGCACTTCTTTCTGCTTCCCCCACTCCCAAGACATAGAATAAACATTTGCTTGTGATGGCTTTCCAGGGAGACCATTTATTGAGAGGAAAAAGGAGTCACTTACTTTGCTTTCCCACAATCCTCAATGTTCCTATCTTCTCTTGAGTTGATCTAGTTCAAACCCTCTGAAAATAAATCACCCCCAAAGCACTCAAGATTCCCTAAAGACCTCCGCAGGCTTCCTGTGTTGTGTGTTCTCACTCCTGTGCTAGGAGACTAATGTGCTTTAGAGATGTCTGTTCTAATGCAAGGAACTCAGTGGAGTCAACAACCTGCCACAGCAGTCCATCTACTCAGATTATCCTGGCCTCTTTCACTCCTATTTTAGCAAAAGAGGAAGAGGCCACTGCAGGAGGAAGAACTGAGTGTTAGACTGTGGTCATTTTCTAAGTGTTGGGACAGCAGTTAATACTTCCTGAGGTAAGAATGGAAGCCCTGTATCTGGCTGGGAACTTCGTGTTTTCCTTTCACTTGAGGCATGGCTGGAGTTTTAGTTTGGGGCAGGGAGAATTGCTGTGGAAGCACACCTTGTACTTTGTTTCAATATCTGTTCATACCCCCAGAATCAATATATGCCCATTTTATTACTCTCTCAGCACTGTGGCTGGACCAGTCATCTGGGTCGTTTAATTATTATGAATGAAGCTTATTTAATCTAACCTTACTTACCAGATTTTTGGCAAAATACATCCCTAAAAAAACATCAATGGCTGGAAATTTTGAGCTAGAGTTTATTCTCTCTTCTTTAAAGCTCTCCAGGGCTTTTAGAGGGAGTGCAAATTACTGAACAGTAGCAATGTGGGAGATTCACATGACATCTTTAATATCATTTTTGGCCTGTTAAGTCTAGTGGGGAATCCAGAAGTGACAACTCCTATACTCCCCTTTTACAGATGAGAAAAGAAATAGGTGACGCAGTCACCTGTTTGCCTAAGGGCAGAAACGTAAGCCTGGGGCTGAACTACCCTACTCGAAGATCAACTGGAAGCTCAGTGCTGGGTCTCTTTTTTTTTTTTAGTAGAGGACATAAGAGCAGTAGTAGGACTGTTAGCTGGGGGTCAGCCAGTTCTGAACATCGAGCAGTGCTACTCTCAGATCCATATTTGAATACAATTGCATTAAAAAATAACCCAATTTAACAATTCAGAAGTTCTGATATATGTTTTATAAAAATGTATGAGAGACCTAAAAGCCATGGAGAGCTGTAACTTTGAGCTGCCTCATTTGTTTCTCTTTTATTACAGTCCTACACGGTGGGCACAAGCTCTTCACTGGAAAGAGAACATTAAATCTTTATTCTAAACTGTTTTACCAGAACCATATTAATAGTTGAATATTATTTTGTCTACCTGATAAAATACCATTCAAATAAGACCAAAGAGAGCACTGAGCCCCAGCCAAGTCCTCTGAGAAGTAAGTGACAAGCTATTTCTGGTAACATTTCTATAGCTGCATGAGCCCTGAAGTCGATTACCTAGAGTTAAGGCAGCTCTTCAGAAATAAATATTTCTCTAGGTCCCCCTTAATAGGGAAAGTAGCTATATGAACTACTCTTTCTCATTTTCCTATGTTTATTTGGTCTTTCCTAAAGCAGGATCAGTAAGCAAACTACGAGAAAATCACTTAGTTTCCATGGATATGTTACCATACATGGAGAAACAGGATGAGATTTAAGTTTAGAAGAAAGGTCAAAATATTAGAAAATATTCGGAAATTCCAGTTCAACTCAGTAAAATTCTCAGTGCTCCTATTTTCAGCCCTGTCTTTAGAGCTCTGCTTTATTCTTGTATTACCAACTGCCTGTCTCACACTGTATACCAAAAGGCAATGTAACTCTTATATGTAAATGTACAATAATACAAATCATTTCAGTAAGTTAGCTCAAAACCACAGCATTGGTCTTTCTAATTATCTATCACATTCACAAAGTATTTTTCTCCATAATCTACTTTATATTTCAGTGTTCCAAATAACATAGATAAAGTAAAATATTGACAAGCCATAAGAAGTCTGTTTTCCACTCTAGATATCTTTAAAAACTAACAACAGAACTAGGAAGAGGACAACCATTAAAGCTAAACTGAAAATTTACAGTGAGTGAAGTTTGATCTCACATAAATAAGGCAGCTTCAAGGAACATTCAGTGTTTCTATGTCAAATGCTTCAGTGGGAAATAATTTTTTCTCATTGATACAGTTTAATCTATAAATCTTTTCATTCACTGAAAATACCTCAGATTAAATACTGCTTTCAATATTGTTCTGCAGGAAAAAATGTTATAGTGGAAGCATTTTTGAAATATTTGAATCTCAGTCCTGGTCATTCCAATAGCCTTAATCAGTAGCCAATGAAGAAGCAAAGATTAAAGTTTAAATTAGATCAAAAGCAAGAAAAGTATAAAGGTAATGGCCTGAACAGGGATGAAATCTTTTAGGCAAGAAAATAAAATACTATTCAATAGATCTGGTTCAAATTACAGGGAGAAAATTTGAGGAATCATAAGATCATCTACATCCTGTTTACTCATTATTAGTTACTCTATTATCCAAAAATGTTTAACAAGGCATTTCATGTATAAACCTTAATATCAAAACAATCAATTCAAAAAATAACATAGGAGTTTTCTAAGCCGATCTATAAACCAGAAATATAAAGTTTAAGTTTCTGAGTAGCAACAATAAAAAAAGAAGTAAAAGTAAATTTAACTTGAATAACAAAATAATTTAATTTTATTTAACCCAATAATACAAATGCTGCCATTTTAACATATAAACAATAGAAACTTTTCTTAACATTTTACATTTTTGTACTGAATTTTTAAGATCTAATGTTTTCCTTACCTGATATGTAGGCATGCAACCAAGAAATCAATTCTTAACTTAAATTTAAACAACTCTGGCAACTATATTAGATAATATAAGTCTATCTTTTAATAATAATTTACCTTGCAATAATAGCTTTAACACAGGTAAATTTGATGGTGAGAGAAATTTTTAAAAACACAGAACATGAGGCATCAGTTGTTGCTGGTCTTAGGGGGGCAAAATTTCAGTGCTATATATGCAAATCTGACCCATTGCCTATATAAACATATTTATGACATTTTCCATATACATGGTATATGTGACTTAGCATCCTAAGGAGAAATTATATCACTCATCTTCAAAGGCTCTTATTTAATATTTTATGTTGCCTGCCTTGCTCTTCCCCAAACGATAACTCTATGGCCAGTTTGAAGTACTTCCAAAAGGAAATACTCTTGAGTGACTTGGGTATTACATAGAGCCTGAACAGTTTCTTACTCCTCAGAAAACTCAGACATTGCTTATATTCAGGCTCAAAGGAATGCTCACAAACCCTGAAGAGGCAGAAACACTTGCTGCTGACCTTCCTGCTGTGGAACAGGGGCCCATAGGTGCCTGTAGTGATGAAGTATGTGAACTTGATCAGGTTACCAAGCATCCTGTTGCCTATTTGACTAACAATACTGTTTCTCTCCCTGAAAAACTGCTTTGTGAGACAATAAGCATATTACTTCCTCCAATAACACCAAAAGGCAAATATCTAGTTTAATATCTAATTTAAACATCAGCTCTTCCCAACTCCCTACTGTAAAAATAGAATCTCACCTTACCTCAAACTGTCATCTAAATATATGCTTAATAGTATCAATTTTAGAGTCAGCTCACTTTACATTAGGTGTGTGTGCATGTGTGTGTGTGTGTGTGTGTGTGTGTGTATGTGTGTGTGTGTAAGAATGCCTCTCTTTTCCCTTAGACCATAAGTACAAGAAGGCAGGATTGAGGCTATCATAACTCTCTCTAAGCAGGTGCTCAGTACAGCTGAACTAAATTTGAAATTCTCTATGCTTACTGAGGAAGAGAAAATACAAAGAACCATATATGAGAGTGCCCCAACTCTAAAAAAAGCTTACTCTCTAGCTGAGGAGATAAAAACAACTAATAGCACCCAATATAATGCAGTTCACTGGGTGCAGAAACAGAATTACTTGTCTTGAATCTCTAGATACAGTGAGGTGCATGAGGACAGAGTCCAGGCAAGGTCTTTCATGGCTGGAACAGCAGCATAGCAACTTATGGTGGCTCAAAATGAGCAGCAGTTTGGAGATGATACTGGGTTTAAAAGAAAGAGAAATAGGCAGTCACCCTGTTATGCCATAATCTCTAAAATGTGAATGAGACCAAAACAAGTATTCTTGTTTCTTTCATAAAATTCCATGTTGCAGTTAACACAAAGCTATTGAGAACTTTGAAAGTGAAATTACTTCTGAAAATAGGATTAACAGGAAAAGGGTCAGAACATAGCTTCAAGGATAGACAGGGGTGGAAAGAAAAGAGTTCATGAGAAAAATAGGTCAACTGCACAGCACGTGAATTTGAAGCTACACTCAATGGGCAGGAAGGGTGTCAATTCTATGTGTGTATGTGTCACCTGGTTCCTTCCTATGAAGTCCACTAAATAATAGGTAATAAGCAGCATTATAAACCAGTCATAAAAAAAACTGCTTAAAAATCCCCTGGGTAATCTCAAATGGTATGTCTTAAGTCAACATGATATGTAGGTAAATTGTTCCCTTTTGCTTTAGGTATTTTTCAGACAAGGATCTTGTGTTTTTGGCTAGTGCCAACCTTTGACCTCTAGAGACCTTTTATGTAGTGGGATTATAGGCAGGAACTACCATGTCTGGCTTGTTTGTAGATTTTGGTTCTCACTAACTTTTTTCCTGAGCTGGCCTAGGTGCACTATCTTCCCAATCAGTTTTGGTTACAGGTGAGTACAATACCAGGACAAAAATACTATTTTTAAACTAGCGAAATATTATCATTGAAAAAAGCTGAGTTGAATGTTTTGGGAAGTATTAACAATAATAGATCACTTTAAAAAATTGTTTTCGCCTGGCACCGGTGACTCAAACCTATAATCCTAGCTACTCAGGAAACTGAGATCTGAGGATCATGGTTCAAAGCCAGCCCAGGCAGGAAAGTCTGTGAGACTCTTAGCTCCAATAAACCATTCAGAAAACCGGAAGTGGCACTGTGGCTCAAGTGGCAGAGAGCTAGCCTTAAGCTGAAGAGCCCAGAGTTCAAGCCCCATGACTGACCAAAAAAAAAAAAAAAAAAAAACCAACCAATCAAACAAACAAAAAAATTCTTCTCATATTGGTGTTGACAAAGAAACTACACAAGATTAGAGAATTTTAGTATTTTACACTATTTATTGATGTCTAAGTTCTGTATTCTGTTTATAGCAACTAAAGATGGCAACCTCAGTGGTACATTACAATTATGGTTTATGTCAGAAATCAACTTAGCACTCTATTGAATACAATCACCCATACTTTAAAAAAAATGAAAGAACTGGCTAACCTCAAACGTATGAAGAAGTGCACATGTATATGTTTTAAGTGTAAAACGTTTGAAATATGTGGTTTGATTTAGTAAAAATTCACCACTGTGGCTGATAACTGGGTAACCATTGCTTCTGTTTGAGGATAACAGGGATTATCTACTAAATATAATTTTCTAAAAGCATTGCAAGCACAATCTGAGAGTTAACTTGAATATGTATTTATCTGGCAAATTATAAAGGTGTTCTTGAGATGCGTGGACTACTAAGGGCCACAACATTTCACTATTCACATTAGGTATGCACATCCTATAATGTGCATCGGTAACTAACTAAAGCTCCACCCTTTGGGGGTTCCTGACCGAAAGCAGTCCAATTTTTATCTCCTATAGCTATCCAGTCTCTCAATTACCACAGGTAGTAAGGATCATTGTATAAAGTTAGTTGTATGAAATTGCTGTTAAAAATCTTTTATGAGTAATCTGAAATGGTGTATCTTAAGTCAGCTTAATATGTAGATAAATTTTTCACAGGCATTGCTAAGGAGATATATTCTTTATCATTAATATAAATAATATTACAATGCTATTATGAAAAACATGATCATCTATTCTACAGAATACAAGGCAGATTTAAAGCTCCCTTGCTCTTCTTTTATTTCACTTTTATTCAAAAATTTTATAAGGGGAATTGTGAATGATTAAGCTTCTTTGTTTTCATCTAAGTCCTATTTTGAAGACAAAGTATGCACACAGAGAAAGCCCTCATTACCAATTACTCTGATACAGGTAAGTATCCTGTACAAGTAAATATCCTTCCATAGCCAGGATAATCTGATGTATTTTGGCATCAGAACAAGGTTTGTCTGCCTCATTTGACCATATCTAGATACAAGAAGTTAAAAGTCATAAATTCAGGAGCCCACATTAAAGCTCAGTACTAAAATATACTTTGAATTTCTAATTAGGAGTGGAACAAATCCCTTGCTCATTCAGAGCTTTCCTGTTCTATCTACTATAAACATGGAAACACACCAGGTAAACTATAACAATGAATGGAATGCTGAGATTCCTTCGCTCTATAGTGATTTCTTTCCCTCCCTTCCTCAGTTAATAAACATTAGAGATATGCATGCCTACCCTGTATTACAAACTAAGAATACAAATCAAGAAAGACTCAAGGAGCATATCTGGTCTAATAGAAGAGCCAAGCTAACCAAGGGTATCTGGATTCTCCAAACACCTCCCCCCACCCCCTGACTTTCCAGCAGAGTTGACTCCTGGACATATTGAAGAGGCAAGCTGGTAAGGATGAGCCATCCAAGTAATGGCTGCAGTTCTGGTCAAAACTTGGCATGCCCACAGTAGAGTTAAAACCTTCCCACTGAAGGATCATTTGTTAACATAACCTTTCCTAAAATGGAGAAAAGGAGAGAAGAGAATGCTGCAAATTCCAAATGTGGGGAAAAGGGAGGTTTAGGAAGGCCTCAATAAGGTGGTGACAAAAAACTTTCATCTAAATTATTATGCAATATTAAAATAGTATATCTGTAGGTTTATCCAACTTTACTTTCTATGTTAGAAGCAAGAAAAGAATCCACAGTCATGTTCCCAATTATTGTTTATATTCAAGGTAAAATGACATTACTTTTATGTTCCATATGGTAGACCCACTCCTACCCCAGAGATTATATGATCAGCTCAGAGGATTTATTTAGTTTAGAAGGCCAAGAGACTATTGGGAACTTACTCAGATCTTGTATTCAAGAACAGCAGCATAACTGTGTCTAACATATTTATAAGGTATTTCTTTGTTGCTTTGTATGTCCCTCCCCAAAGGTATAACCCCTGTTTTCACCGTATTTGATGTTGGTATAATTTGTGGAGGGGAAGGGAAAAAAGAAATTGTTTAAATAGGGATATAGGGGGCTGGGAAGGTGGCTCAGTGGTAGAGCGCTTGCCTTGCATGCCTGAGGCCCTGGGTTCGATTCCTTAGCACCACATAAGCAAAAAGAAAAAAGCCAGAAGTGGTGCTGTGGCTCAAGTGGTAGAGCGCTAGCCTTGAGCTGAAGATCTGAGGGACAGCGCCCAGGCCAAGAATTCAGGCCCCACGACTGGACCCAATAAATAAATAAATAAGGATACAGGTTGACCCATTGCAACAATGAGATATACAAGATGTTATGTCCAAAATGAACTTTACAACTTTGGTGGGGGTCCTGGTGGGGGGGGCGGGGTGCAAGGGGCAGAGATGGGATGGGGCAACAATGCTTGATAAGAAATGTACTCATTACCTGCCTATGTAATTGTAACCCCTCTGTATGGTATTTTCACAATTAAAAAAGAAAAGAACACCAGCATAGTGTTGTGAATAACAATCTAACTACCAAATTGGTTCCCAGGGCCCCTGCTTGTGCTCTTTCAAGGGACTAGGATCTGATACACCTGAAGCATCAGTGCAGTGGTCAACTCGTATACTGCAAATGTCCAACCATAGTGGCAGATCTGGCTACATAAATTTAGCTCAAGCTATGGGGGCTAAAGACGTGTACTCTAGTTTTGCCTGCATCTTCCCAGAAAGGGTACTTGATAATTTCCACAAAGGCTCAACACAGACTGGGTCACAGTGGGCGGGGCCTGTGAGCAGAGTCAGAGATTCATAAGGGTTTTATACTACAGTGTACTATTGAGACTACTACAAAGACTGATTAATTGCTTATTTTTAAAACATAATGGCAACAGAAACCCATCATTTGCTCTTTTTTTGTTAAGGTAAAGTGTTCAGTCTGCATCTCTCCCCTCCATAATGATTCTGCTTAGGATACATACATAGTGAATAGTAGGTGTATTTCTTTAGCTCTAGGATGGGACCATTAAAATAGCATCATTATTGCGTCTACAACAAACATTCAAAAGATCCCTAAATTGTGCTTAAGCACAATTACCTTAATGCCAGTTGAGATTTTACGATGCAACTGTGAGGTAGTTTAATTTTAAGGCAGTTTAACATACCTGCTTCATTCCTAAGAATAGACATTCAAGTTTTAAGTCTAGGCCTCTCCAAAAGATGATTAAGCTATGCTCAGCAGTTTCTTTAAATATTTAAGAGAGTTTTCATCATCTACATATTTATAGCAACAGCACAATCAGGTGTATTTTTTTCTCTGGTTTATAAGGAATAGGAGATTCTTATCCTTTCCCAAGGGTGGGGAGTTGTTTGCCTCAGTGACTGAAAAATTCTAGCAAGCTTTTAGAACACTAAACACTGATGAGAAAACCATATTCTAACATAGCTATAAGGCACCAAATACCTGCAAAGTCACTGCTATGAATGGTAGCTTGTAGTGCTAATACTTAGAGGGGGTTTTCTTCTGACGTATAATTCCCTCCACAAGGACGTTAGTTCTATCATATTGGCAATCTCTCAGAAGTAATGCCACTCTGAGTAATATTACATGCAATGTGCATGACATTCTGTTTGTGAAGAGGAAATAATTCACTAATCAATCTGGCAATAGAGCACAGTGATCAGGAAGCCTGTGAACCCTGGCTAGACACTGGGTGCTATATCTCATGCACAGCCATTACACAGCTGCCCTGACCTGATGCAGGCACTGGGCCACGAAAGAGTTTCTGTGTGTGTGTGTGTGTGTGTGTGTGTGTGTGTGTATGTGTGTGTGTGTGTGTGTGTGTGTGTGAAACAATAACCCAGATCAGCTTAGCTCTATCACTGGAGCCACAGCTCCAATTCCAGCTTCTTGGTGTTACGTGGAACAATGAGATGTACAAGTCGTTATGTCGAAAATGAACTTTACAACTTTGGTGAGGGGGGGCGGGGAGTATTGGGGGGGGCAGGGGTAGATGGGAAGGGATGGGAAGGGGAAACAAAGGAGGAGGCTACAATGCTTGATAAGAAATGTACTCATTATCTTGTCCATGTAATTGTAACCTCTCTGTAGAGTATTTTCACAATAAAAAAAAATAAAAAAAAGAGTCTCAGAGACTGTCTTGCCACAGCTGCTTTGAATTGTAATTCTCAGATCTCAGTCTCCTGAGCAGCTAGGCATGAGTCATCAGTGTGATTCCAAACCTACTTTTAAATATTAGAAAGGCATTCAATATCTTATTTATTAAAAAACATTTCTGTGCATTTTAGATGATTAAAGTATGGCACTGAGACTTTTAATGATGTTAGTCAGTCAGCTTTATCAGCAAAAGAAGGTACAGTACCTCTTGACACATATGCAAATATTGCAAATGCTCTAATTTCATCAATTTCTTTTGAAATTCAAATCTGTTGGCTGCTTAATATAGAAATAAAATATACAAAATAACATGAGATATGTTCTCTGTTCTCATAGAGCTGGAATTGTGATGGGTATTAAATAAAGGGGGAAACAAATATACGAAAACAAAATATAAGAATGTCAGAAAGAGAAAAATTCAGAAGTTACTTAGATTTGTTGTTACCTAAGTTGGTAACTAAGTAGGAATTATCCAGGTGAAGAGGCTGGGCTGAAAACACCTACCATGACACAAGACCTATGGCATATTCCAAAAACAGCAGTTATACAGAAAAAAAAAAGATCAGTTATATCTATAAACATGAAGGAAACAGTAGACAACATTTTGTTTTCTTCTCTGTATTTTATCTTGAGCTATGATATTTAGCATTGTGAAAGAGCATACTTCTGATGATAAAGAAATCGAATCTCGATCCAGTTCCAGCCCTACCACTGATTCCCAAACCTGTTCTCCTGGAGAAAATGAGTGAGCTTGTTGTCAAAGCACCTTTCTTGGGCTCTTGGATATCAAAACAAAAAGAAAAGAAAAAATGAAAGAAAGAGAATAAAAAATTAAAGTGAAGAAAGAAGAAAAGCTTAAGAAAAAAAGAAAGAGAAAAGATGAATAAAACATGAAGCTGGGCATTGTCAAACTAAAGTCTGAGGCCCATCAGCCAGCTTCTTCTACCTCTTTCTAGGACCAACTCCTGTTCCCAACTCTAGTCTAGCCCAAAGTGCCATCTTGGAATTTCTGTTTTTAATACTTTTCAAACAATACTCTTCCCCTTAAGAAGGACATTCTCTTCACTAGAATTTTAAACCCTAGTAAGCCAAGCCCAAAAACATAGGTCCCATGGTTTCCCTTACTTGCAATAACTAGTACACGTATAGGACAAGCAGAAAGGACAAAAGCTATGTACATATGACCATATGAGATGATGCTAAGCAAAATGAACCCCAAGATAGGGACACAAGTATCTTTTTTCTTTCTTGTTATTATTTTGAACATATTTATAACGTACCATGTGACTTTTTGTTTCTTTCTATGTTCCTCCCCAATGGTATCATAACCCTTCTTTTCATTGTATTTGATTCTGGTGTCCTGCATCTTGTGTATATACTTCTCTAATTGGGGAGGGGAAGGGAAAAAACAAAATGCTTAAATAAGGATACAGGTTGACCCATTGTAACAATGAGATGTACAAGACACTATGTTGAAAACGAACTTTACAACTTGGGGTGGGGGGAGTTGTGGAAGTGGGAAAGAAGGGATGGTAGGAGGAAAAAAAGGAGGAAGCAACAATGCTCAATAGGAAATGTACTCATTATCTTGCTCATATAATTGTAACCCCCCTCTGTATAGCATTTTTACAATAAAAAATGTACAATTAAAATAAAACCCTAGTCCTAAACCAAAACCCCCTCAACACAGGCTTGATGTGCCTCATTCAGCCTGTTCCCATCCTCATTAACTTTGCCTGCTACCAAGCAAATTTAGTAAGTATCCAATTGGCATGACTTTTCATGACTTCTTTCATTCGTATGAAATACCTCCATCTCTAATTTTCTGAATGGATGTACTTCTCTCTGCAATCATGTGAAAGCTCAGAGATGATGGAAGCAAGAATTATTTTCTTTGATTCTTTCAGGGGTCCAACCCCCAAACAGATTTTCACAGGAATGAGATATGCATTTGCCGGGTTGTCTAATGTCCCACATTTAATAACTAACTACCAGTAGTTTAACCTCTATCTACAAGGTGATGCCTCTGTCAAGTAGTTTGCTACAAATCATTAAGGCAGGACAAAAGTGGGCAAATTTTTTTTGTCAAGGCCATTTGGATATTTACAATATTATTCATGGCCATACATAATCATCAATGTAGACAGATAGCCTCAAGCAGCCGATGAAAAGCATCTATGAGACTGTCTTATCATGTCTCAAATAACTTTGAGGGCTTTCTTTTTCTATATGGTGAATGGGCTAGATGATCTCTATCCCTGAAAGATAGTGGTTAACATTTTGAACTACAGAACTACACTGTTAGTTCAAATCCCAGCTCTGTTATTTACCAGCTGTGCGACATTGAACTACTTCCATAAATGATCAGTGCCTCAATATCCTTATACGCGTAATAACTATAGTAATTACGTTACATAGTGTTGTGTGGACAGAATGAATAAATGTAAGTAAGTAAAGAAGTAGAACACTGTCTACCAGTATTTTCCAAAGTTTGTCACTGTGATAAGTGTGTACACACTCAGAGTGGGGAAGGGATGAGGAGGAAGTGGACAGAAGGAAAAAAGAGAGGGAGGAGACAAAGAGGAAAAGAAGAGAAGAGAGGAAAGTGCTGTATACAAAAAAGAAATTTAATTAGTTAAGTAAGCTGTATTCTTTTCCTCAAAAATCTTTATGAATAAGAGAGTCCATTATGAAAACCATTCCTCAACACATCTCTTGACCAATGATAATGATTTCACATTGCTTTTTAAAATATATAACCTTCTTGAAGTTTCTAACTTGTCAACAGTTTTCACACATTTTACCCTCACAAGCGCTCAGTGCAATGGGTGCATAGATGGTTAAGTGTACTTACAGTGGATGAAAGGTTAATAAAACCTGAGGTTAGGAGATGTTAAATGACTTAACATTAAATAGCAAAGGCTCTAGTAGATCCAAAATACCAAATTCTTACACACTGCACAAGTAGAACTCACTTATCCTGGGTACATTCAAAATCTAGGAGGCATGAATAGGAGCCCTATAAACCTTCTTTGCACAACTGGCTGATCCTATTAGAAATAGGGTGAATGGCTAAGTACATTTTATTTTTCCTCTTCCCCTGTGCTGAGTGTAATCACCTTCAAAGGAAGGTCAGGAAGCTAAGGTCTATGTTCCCCTAACCACTGGTAGGGTTGTGGACTGTTTTAGATATTCACACAAAACTGTAACCTTTGATGCATTAATTGAATTGTTAAGGGAAAAGCAAAAGTACCTCTCAAGTATGTAATTTTACGGCATTTTAAAATGTATTTCTTTGCAATGGAACTGGTTTGACTACATTTTCTTTTTTTTTCTTTTTCTTTTTTTTTTGGGTCCGGTCGTGGGTCTTGAACTCTGGGCCTGGGCACTGTCCCTTAGCTCTTCAGCTCAAGGCTAGCACTCTACCACTTGAGCCACAGCGCCACTTCCGGCTTTTTTCTTTTTGCTTATGTGGTGCTGAGGAATTGAACCCAGGGCCTCATGCATGCAAGGCAAGCGCTCTACCACTGAGCCACCTTCCCAGCCCCATTGACTACATTTTCTAAAACATTTTATTTTATAAATTACCAGTCTCCAAAAAAATGAAAGATCTCCCTGAAAAATGTTGCATACCCTATGGGTTCTTTTTAGGGGGGAGGGGGACTTTATTTTAACAATCAGCATAATAAAAGATTCTGAAAATTTTTGAGTAAGATATTGAGTTGACACTTCTTTAACTCAAGTTTTCCTAAGCTCACTTGACTCCTATATTTTCTAAAACACACCACAGAATAAAATTTTTGGGAGCACCCTTAGAATACCATTTTAGACAATTTTCACATTTGTTTTACTTTGCAATCTTTCCTTCCTCTTTTTTTTTTTTTACTTTGAAGTGAAATATCAACTTGAAGATCACCATTGTAATACTTAGTTTTCTGCTGAGATTTAGTCAAGCCCTACCACAGGACATAGAATCAAGAACAAAAACTAGACCAAAGTCTAAGTCAAAATTGCAGGAAATCTATGCTTTACCTAAAAACATAGTGCTGCTCCATTTTCCAAGATTTTTTTTTAATCAACGGTAAGATTTATTTTTAAAGGAAAGTCTTATTCTGAAAGGAGGGTCTATAAATTGGTTTCCAGGCTCCTCCCTGATGATGAGATGGGGTTAATCCCACAAAGGGCAAAATGTAGTCATAAATATCAGAAGGTGGTTTCACGTGGCTTCATGCAATGATCTAGTGCTTATAGCATGCATATTTTAACACACTTTAGATTTATGGAATTGAGACTCAATTAATGAAACCTTACCAAGAAAGCACAGTTGAGAATTTTCATAAAAGTTAAATGAGTATCTGTTGCCCCAAGATAAATTTTTGTAGGAAGAACTTCAATTTTCCAGTTTGCAATAGACAGCATATGAAGAAAAAATAGGAAAGAAAGCAAGAGGCAAGAATTCTTGAAATATAAGAGTGCTACCACATTTTTGCCTAAATATTACAACAACCATTTCTAAGCAGTACTAGGTGTAGTTAGGAATGAAGACACTTTAGGAAGAAACAAAGTATTTTTCTCCCTAAGGTCAGCTCCGTGATTATATCAAATGCTTATGATACTCCATGACTGTATCCAATAAAATTCAATACAAATAAATGACTCTGTGGTTACTCTAAATAATGCTCTAACAACTAATGTAATAAACATTTTTGCTCATTTTTTTCCTAAGGAAATATTTTTAAAACATGAGCACAAAGCATTGAGGAAGGGGAAAAAGTAGATCATGTCCCAGTCAACATGAAAATACTGTAACTGGATGGGAATTGGGTCTCTAGTCCTATGATAAAATTGTAAGTTTAAGAAACAGCAGTGGGACCAAACTATCTCTATTAGAAAACAAAAGCAAATCCCTTCATTAATGATAATCTGGTAGAGTTGTCTTACATAATGTATAGCAAATTATGGCAAGTTTTACTATCACTGGTATCTATAGACATGACATTATTTTAGTTTTTATTGGTGACTACAATGCTATAAATGTATATGGCTATACAACTATAAATTGAGAGCACTTTTATAAATACCTGAAGTACTATTATTTAGCAATTAGGTGAGCCTCTTCATATGCCAACACCATACAATTTTTAACCTGCCAATAAACCATTAAACATATTTATGGTAATAGTTATTAAGTTCAAGAGGTTCCATCCAGGAAATATAGTTCAATAAGAAAAATAACCTTGTGTGAATCAGAAAATATATTTATTCTAGTCAAGAAATGAGTGTGCCCTAATCTTGTAAACATACTTGGCACCTACAGGTAAGTTAAAATCCATATGGAAAATTTGCCTGGTATTAGCAGCATCAATCACCTGCCCCTATTCATTATCTTTCATTTCTCTAAATTATAGTTTCTCCATCTACAAAATGAGGACTATTTGCTTACACTGTATGTGGAAATGCATATGAAGATAAATGATAAAACATGATTCCAAAAGAAAATCAGTTATTCATGTCTCTGAGATTCGAACATCTTAGATGTTCTAGAAATAACTTTTAATTTTGGACTATAGGTAAAGTCCAAAAGTCCAGAAAGAATTGCTTTTGTCTTTCACAATTACAACTATTTCAAATTGTATAAAATGCTTAGTGTGCTTCAGTGATACACTTACTCTCAAGATGGGTTCATCAATGATAATTTTGCTTCTTTCTGAATTCAGGTTAAAATTTAAATCTTAAAGCTTCCCAAGTGACAAGAAAATTATCATCTTTAAAATGCTGGAGATCAATCAAGATCTGATAAATTTTAGAGACTTCTAGATACTCATATAAATGAAGAAAAAATAAGATTTCAACACTACAGATGCTTTCCAAACAGTTAAAATATGACAACCATCTCATGGTTATAGGAAGCTCAAATACAAGGTAACTTTTTTTTTAAAGTATCATCTTTGAAACTTTTTTAGTGGGTAAAAGAGAGGACTCTAGAATCAAAGTCCTAGATTTGAAATCCAATTCGATGTCACTTTCCTGTAAGTTGCAACAAATACTGTTAACCTTTTTCCACCTTGTTTTCAACAATAAAATGTAATGAACTGAACTTATCTTCTAGGCCCACTTGGAAAAATTACATGAAATAAAGTGGGCAAAACCCAAACACAGAATTCAGATACAATTATAAATACCCAGTCAGTGCTATTCTACCTTTTCAGGGCAAATTATGCCCCATGTCATGCTACTGAGATTTTCTAGTAACAGCACTGCTTAGGCCCCAACACTGACATTTTTTACCCTAATCTTTGTTTATAGAAGAAGTAAATAATCCAAACAAAGAACATTCCAGTATGCAGTGTTGATGGTTCCATGATAAAGCAGGGCCTGGCACCATCACAGGGACTGGCTATCTATTAAGGTGAAAACACATAACTTTGATAATGAAGCTGTCTCCTGATTTATAGAAGCAAAGCTGTCTTAATTCTTGGCATTCAGAGCCAACTAGCATCTAGAGACAACTGTGCCTGGAGGAGAGGGGAACAGAATATGCAGCCAGGATTTAGAGAGAGGAGGGGGAGGTCCTTAGGCTTGAAAACACTAAAATTGTTCTGAAAGGAAATAAAATTTTAAAGAGAGAAACCAGTAACAGGTACATTATAGACAAAAAGGTTTTATATTCTTCCCATAAATACACTCCTTAATCAAAGTGCCAAAAACTTTAATTAGCTAACTTGAATTGCATTTTAGCATTCACAATAGTATTAATGCTCCAAGCTGAACAACTTCATTTCTTCAGCTGTGTCTGGACTATGAAATGCACTATACTCATTTCACCCAGTACAGCCTCATTTTAGCACATTTGTAGGATGGTCACAGGTACACAGTCTCATTAACCACGTTTACAATCTCTTTCAAAAACTCTGGAGGACTGCAGCAGAAATGCTTCCCAAATAAACACTGTAATTGTAGCTTTCTGGTAGCTCTTTTCACCTTTATTTCAACAACTCAGTAAGAAATGGACTCTGAAAAGGCAGTTATGAAACTGGCACAGGTACTGGGTCCACAAAAGCTTTTAGAAATCTATCACAAACTTTCCCCATTAAAAGTTGGAAGAAAGTAGAAAAGGTTTTACCTTTTTAACAGTCAAATATAGATTTAAAAAATCACACTTTCAAGTTCACAAACTTCCTCTGAGCATAAGAAGTTTTTTTTGTTTTATTAGCAAAATTCCAAAAATATTAATGCACAAGTGGATTGAGGCCACCCAGTGGGCTCTGGATAGACCTCCAAAGACTTTCAGGACAATCATCATTTATCAAGGGAAGTCCTGGTTATAACTAGCTTTATTTCTATGACTGTTAATCCTGCACTTTAAAAAAAAAGTATTCTGCTGTTTCCTATGCATGTCTCATGATTTTCTGCTCCTGTACCATTTGGCAAGTAGAAATTAAACTTAAAGAAATAATGGAATTCTTAGCCGGGAGCTGGTGACTCATGCCTGTAATCCTAGCTACTCAGGAGGCTGAGATCTGAGGATCGAGGTTCAAAGCCAGCCGGGGCAGGAAAGTCCATGAGACTCTTATCTCCAATAAACTACTTGAAAACCAGAAGTGGCACTGTGGTTGAAGTGGTAGAGCACCTGCTGTGAGCTGAAGAGCTGAGGGACAGCACCCAAGCCCAGAATTCAAGCCCCACAACCAACCAAAAAAAAAAAAAAAGAAAGAAAGAAATAATGGAATTCTTGATAAAGCTTTCCTGACTTATTGGTATGGAACACTTCTCCCTTTCAAGAATTTTCCTTATCATTTTTTTAAGGTGTAGTATTACTGGGCCTCACACTTGTTCAGTAGGCACGGTAACACTGAGCCTTCCCCCAGCCCTTCATTTTCTGTAAAACAGCTGTCATGGATGAAATAAGTAGAACACATTTACCAACATTTACATTCTAATAAGTAGAAATTTGTATGTTACAATTTGATGACTTCAGTGTAGCGGTAACCTAGAACAGAATACAGTCAAGACAGGTGACTTCCCTTGAAAGAAAATTTCAAGGCAATGAGACTTGTGTGCTGGCACCAGAGGTATGAAGATGACATGGGGAGATTTAAATCCATTTGAAGTGAGATTAAAATTGAGATAAATACACACAGAGCAGAGAAGTAGACTTGGGCGGGGGGGGGGGGGGGGGTGGGGGAGTGTAGATGGGAAGGGATGGGAAGGGGAAACAAAGGAGGAGGCTACAATGCTTGATAAGAAATGTACTCATTATCTTGTCCATGTAATTGTAACCTCTCTGTAGAGTATTTTCACAATAAAAAAAAATAAAAAAAAGAGTCTCAGAGACTGTCTTGCCACAGCTGCTTTGAATTGTAATTCTCAGATCTCAGTCTCCTGAGCAGCTAGGCATGAGTCATCAGTGTGATTCCAAACCTACTTTTAAATATTAGAAAGGCATTCAATATCTTATTTATTAAAAAACATTTCTGTGCATTTTAGATGATTAAAGTATGGCACTGAGACTTTTAATGATGTTAGTCAGTCAGCTTTATCAGCAAAAGAAGGTACAGTACCTCTTGACACATATGCAAATATTGCAAATGCTCTAATTTCATCAATTTCTTTTGAAATTCAAATCTGTTGGCTGCTTAATATAGAAATAAAATATACAAAATAACATGAGATATGTTCTCTGTTCTCATAGAGCTGGAATTGTGATGGGTATTAAATAAAGGGGGAAACAAATATACGAAAACAAAATATAAGAATGTCAGAAAGAGAAAAATTCAGAAGTTACTTAGATTTGTTGTTACCTAAGTTGGTAACTAAGTAGGAATTATCCAGGTGAAGAGGCTGGGCTGAAAACACCTACCATGACACAAGACCTATGGCATATTCCAAAAACAGCAGTTATACAGAAAAAAAAAAGATCAGTTATATCTATAAACATGAAGGAAACAGTAGACAACATTTTGTTTTCTTCTCTGTATTTTATCTTGAGCTATGATATTTAGCATTGTGAAAGAGCATACTTCTGATGATAAAGAAATCGAATCTCGATCCAGTTCCAGCCCTACCACTGATTCCCAAACCTGTTCTCCTGGAGAAAATGAGTGAGCTTGTTGTCAAAGCACCTTTCTTGGGCTCTTGGATATCAAAACAAAAAGAAAAGAAAAAATGAAAGAAAGAGAATAAAAAATTAAAGTGAAGAAAGAAGAAAAGCTTAAGAAAAAAAGAAAGAGAAAAGATGAATAAAACATGAAGCTGGGCATTGTCAAACTAAAGTCTGAGGCCCATCAGCCAGCTTCTTCTACCTCTTTCTAGGACCAACTCCTGTTCCCAACTCTAGTCTAGCCCAAAGTGCCATCTTGGAATTTCTGTTTTTAATACTTTTCAAACAATACTCTTCCCCTTAAGAAGGACATTCTCTTCACTAGAATTTTAAACCCTAGTAAGCCAAGCCCAAAAACATAGGTCCCATGGTTTCCCTTACTTGCAATAACTAGTACACGTATAGGACAAGCAGAAAGGACAAAAGCTATGTACATATGACCATATGAGATGATGCTAAGCAAAATGAACCCCAAGATAGGGACACAAGTATCTTTTTTCTTTCTTGTTATTATTTTGAACATATTTATAACGTACCATGTGACTTTTTGTTTCTTTCTATGTTCCTCCCCAATGGTATCATAACCCTTCTTTTCATTGTATTTGATTCTGGTGTCCTGCATCTTGTGTATATACTTCTCTAATTGGGGAGGGGAAGGGAAAAAACAAAATGCTTAAATAAGGATACAGGTTGACCCATTGTAACAATGAGATGTACAAGACACTATGTTGAAAACGAACTTTACAACTTGGGGTGGGGGGAGTTGTGGAAGTGGGAAAGAAGGGATGGTAGGAGGAAAAAAAGGAGGAAGCAACAATGCTCAATAGGAAATGTACTCATTATCTTGCTCATATAATTGTAACCCCCCTCTGTATAGCATTTTTACAATAAAAAATGTACAATTAAAATAAAACCCTAGTCCTAAACCAAAACCCCCTCAACACAGGCTTGATGTGCCTCATTCAGCCTGTTCCCATCCTCATTAACTTTGCCTGCTACCAAGCAAATTTAGTAAGTATCCAATTGGCATGACTTTTCATGACTTCTTTCATTCGTATGAAATACCTCCATCTCTAATTTTCTGAATGGATGTACTTCTCTCTGCAATCATGTGAAAGCTCAGAGATGATGGAAGCAAGAATTATTTTCTTTGATTCTTTCAGGGGTCCAACCCCCAAACAGATTTTCACAGGAATGAGATATGCATTTGCCGGGTTGTCTAATGTCCCACATTTAATAACTAACTACCAGTAGTTTAACCTCTATCTACAAGGTGATGCCTCTGTCAAGTAGTTTGCTACAAATCATTAAGGCAGGACAAAAGTGGGCAAATTTTTTTTGTCAAGGCCATTTGGATATTTACAATATTATTCATGGCCATACATAATCATCAATGTAGACAGATAGCCTCAAGCAGCCGATGAAAAGCATCTATGAGACTGTCTTATCATGTCTCAAATAACTTTGAGGGCTTTCTTTTTCTATATGGTGAATGGGCTAGATGATCTCTATCCCTGAAAGATAGTGGTTAACATTTTGAACTACAGAACTACACTGTTAGTTCAAATCCCAGCTCTGTTATTTACCAGCTGTGCGACATTGAACTACTTCCATAAATGATCAGTGCCTCAATATCCTTATACGCGTAATAACTATAGTAATTACGTTACATAGTGTTGTGTGGACAGAATGAATAAATGTAAGTAAGTAAAGAAGTAGAACACTGTCTACCAGTATTTTCCAAAGTTTGTCACTGTGATAAGTGTGTACACACTCAGAGTGGGGAAGGGATGAGGAGGAAGTGGACAGAAGGAAAAAAGAGAGGGAGGAGACAAAGAGGAAAAGAAGAGAAGAGAGGAAAGTGCTGTATACAAAAAAGAAATTTAATTAGTTAAGTAAGCTGTATTCTTTTCCTCAAAAATCTTTATGAATAAGAGAGTCCATTATGAAAACCATTCCTCAACACATCTCTTGACCAATGATAATGATTTCACATTGCTTTTTAAAATATATAACCTTCTTGAAGTTTCTAACTTGTCAACAGTTTTCACACATTTTACCCTCACAAGCGCTCAGTGCAATGGGTGCATAGATGGTTAAGTGTACTTACAGTGGATGAAAGGTTAATAAAACCTGAGGTTAGGAGATGTTAAATGACTTAACATTAAATAGCAAAGGCTCTAGTAGATCCAAAATACCAAATTCTTACACACTGCACAAGTAGAACTCACTTATCCTGGGTACATTCAAAATCTAGGAGGCATGAATAGGAGCCCTATAAACCTTCTTTGCACAACTGGCTGATCCTATTAGAAATAGGGTGAATGGCTAAGTACATTTTATTTTTCCTCTTCCCCTGTGCTGAGTGTAATCACCTTCAAAGGAAGGTCAGGAAGCTAAGGTCTATGTTCCCCTAACCACTGGTAGGGTTGTGGACTGTTTTAGATATTCACACAAAACTGTAACCTTTGATGCATTAATTGAATTGTTAAGGGAAAAGCAAAAGTACCTCTCAAGTATGTAATTTTACGGCATTTTAAAATGTATTTCTTTGCAATGGAACTGGTTTGACTACATTTTCTTTTTTTTTCTTTTTCTTTTTTTTTTGGGTCCGGTCGTGGGTCTTGAACTCTGGGCCTGGGCACTGTCCCTTAGCTCTTCAGCTCAAGGCTAGCACTCTACCACTTGAGCCACAGCGCCACTTCCGGCTTTTTTCTTTT